>NC_031502.1:29113946-29230659 GCF_000237925.1 Schistosoma mansoni | reverse complement strand
CCATCGTTATTTGGATGTACCGAATAGGACCAAACACACCTCCTATATTTCACTGCTAGCCACATTCCATATATCCTACACTAACTTGTATCATGATGCATATATCGAGGCCATTCGCGAAACATGCACATATGCCAATCAAGACTGGTCGAATTTCACTCAAAATATCAACGAGATAATCCAATCAACTTCATTGTTAACACACTTTGATCCAAGTTAGTTGGAGTAGTCTTCCTCGTTCACAGCATGAGACTTATGAAAAACGACTCAAAACCGATTACTTCGCAGATCTATTCCTTTTTTTATAGATCATGAAAATTTTGTTATCACCTTAAATTATCCTTCGAACATTTCTTTAATTTTATCCTCGATGTATGTGTGACAAATTAAGCGAATCCAATACTGTGCAAAACTTAAAATCAATTAGTCTAATTGCCTTTATAAAAAAACACATAAATATTGGTACAAGGAAGCACCAGCTACATATGCGCCACACAAATCTCATTTGGTTTGCATGGTAGCCGTTGACCAACAGGAGGTTCGTTCGCCATTCGTTCCATCAGGATACTGGAGCCCATGTGCACCATTGGTTTGGAATCAGGGTTTTCCAACTCCCCTAGGTGGACCCTCCATGTCCACCAACCCGGTTAAAGCGCCGGACATTCGCTTTTCGTCCTCTCATTTTCGTAAACAACAGTAAAACCTCACAACCAAAAGACGTTTGGTAGCTGCTTTTCACCATTATCAACTTTCGGTAATTTTTATTAACAAGAGATATGCAATCTGTCAATAAGCTCAACTGATTGACAGACATTGTGGGAAACTGAAAGAATGTTTCACTTCATCTAAACAAACAACTGAGATAAATAGCAGCAGTAACGATAAAAAAGACTCAAGGTGAATTGAACTACACATAAGTGAATGCCAATACATTATCTCACCTGCTAAGTAACATTGATCTTCTTAATACTTTTGTATAAGCTATTCAACAACTTTTTTTATCATATTATAACTACAAGTTGATTTCGAAAGTAAACATGAATGATTAATCATGTTACTAATCATTTAAAATAAAACCGATTGCAGTGAATGAGAAAAAAAGTTTTGGAAAAAAATAATTGCAATAATTGTTTATTGTTTTATTTTAATGGTATGCATTTTTATTAGGCGGTGTTTTCTACAATGGTTATTTTTTAATAATAATTTATGTGACTTCGTAATCAAGTATGGGGCAAGGTGAACTGATTGATCATTATGTGGTGGTCGACTTAGTATTTATGTAGTTCTTATTGTCGATCGGATTCTATCGATAAGTTGGAATTCAGGTCACTAATCTAAGTGACTACATAATATACACTACGTTACAGTGAAGAAGCTCTGGAAGATGTGGAAACATCCACGTATCTGTGCAGCAGGTAATAATGTACATTTGTATTTATGATGAAATTTAGAACCGTTATTTTCCCAATCCCTTTGTTTTGATTTTGACTGGACAATAACGAGTGAATAAACTACCCAGACAGTTATTCTTCAGCCAAACCTTGATTTGCATCTTACACCAAATGGACATGAAAGAAAATCAATTCAGGCCTCTAAAGAAGGAAGTTTAATCTTTCAATGAAAGGTACGTAATACCACAGAATGGACGTAAACCAAAGGGATCACAAGATCTCACCCATAACGCTACGCCACCCATTAACTGTCTGAAAAAAGAAGCCAAAAAAAACTAATGCTTAGATCAGTTGTTAGCTAGGAAGATCCCAAGAGTGTTAATATTCTTATGATGAAACTTCAAAAAAGAGTAGTCCCAAAGCCACTCCTCGTGAAACATGAGACCACGTAAATGATTTTAAGCCACCCCAGATGGGCTAGGGAAAAGCTGACTAACATCGATCAAAAGAGGAGAGACCGACTTCAAAGAGTTCTGTCCTATATAAAAATCCAAGAAAGAAAATTTCACTTTGTCCCCCGTCCTCCAAATGGAAGCCGGCAGGAAACCCCTAAGAATCTCAGTCGCAAGGCTAGATCTGTTTCTAGCAGGAAACACAATCTGATTGGTCAAGTTGATGATAACCTTCCGGAACCGAACAGTGTGTTTGACGCGACCGTGGTGGATGAATGGATACAGGTCGTAAACAAGAAACGATATAACTATATAGAAAAAATCTGAACTCCCAAAAAGTAGTCGAGGAATTAAATACTGATCACAGTGACAAGTCAACTCCGCGTGTAGCTCTTCTGCCCTGTCTCAAGCCCGGGTAAAAAAGAAGAGTTGGGCATGGGGTTAGCGACCCCATCCCGTAGAAAACCAACTCGCTAAAAAACACTAGTCAGAAAAAATAATTCAAACCAATTAAACTCTTCCCTCTGAGTCGAGGGAAGAATTATGACGCCTCAGGATGAAAGTCGAGATTCTTCGGAAGTCACGAGGCCTATACCCCTTCTAACAACCAGAGCAACACTCTTTATAGGTACATCGAACGTCCGGATAACATGGGAGACCAGGAAGACCATTCAAATAGCATTGGAACTGAGGAGATACAAATTGGCAGAGGAACCCATTGGACACAGGCTGGACAGCAAAGGATAGATAGGAGAGAGATGCTGCTGTACTCCAGTCACGAAGAGGAAAATGCTCCACACACTCAGAGAGTTGCTCTAAAGCTGTCCAGAGAAGCACAAAATGCACTTGAAGGATGAGAATCTCACGGATCCATAATCATCAAAGCACCATCCAACAGCAGTACAAGTGTTTATTACAGCCTTCCTACGAGATACTAACAAACTCAACGAATTCAAGATAACTCTCAACAACAGGTTCCAAGCTTTACAGGATCTACTGAAAGAACAAGAAACTACGATGGAGGACAACTGGAAAATGGTCAAAGAAGCACTAACTTCAACGTGTCAGAGGATACTGTGCCGCAACAAGCATCATCATAAGGAATGGATCTCTATCGGAACCCTGGACAAGATTAAAGAAAGGAAGAACAAAAAGACAGCAATTAACAACAGCGGAACACGAGCAGAGAAAGTCAAGGCACAAGCTGATTACGCAGTAAAAAACGAACAAGTGAGGAAGAACATTAGAGCTGACAGGCAGAAATGTGTGGAAGACCTAGCAACAACAGTGGCAAAAGCTTCAAGAGAAAGGAATGTGAAATAACTATATGATACGACGAAGAAACTAGCAGAGAACTATAGTGATTCAGAGAGACCAGTCAGTGACAAAGAAGACAAGCCAATTATGGAGACTCAAGAACAGTAGAACGGGTGAGTAGAATTCTTCGAGGAACTGCTGAATAGACCAGCTCCATTCAATCCACCAGACATCGAAACAGCACACACAGACCTTTCTATAAATGTCACTCCACCAACGATCGAAGAAATCAGAATGGCCATCAGACAAATGAAGAGTAGGAAAACGGCAGGACCTCACAATATACCAGCTGAAGCACTGAAGTCAGACACTAGAGTAACTGCGGACATGCTTCACTTATTCAAGAAAATTTGAAAGAAGGAACGAGTGGCAACAGATTGGAAGGAAGGATACCTCATCAAGATACCAAAGAAAGGAGATCTGAACAAATGTGAGAATTACAGAAGCATCATACTGTTGTCAGTACCAGGAAAAGTTCTCAACAGAGTGTTGCTGAGCCGGATGAGAGACTCAGTAGACGCCCAACCTCGAGATCAACAGACTGGATTCTGTAAGGATCGTTCGTGCACAGAACAAATTGCGGAATGACGGGTAATCGTTGAACAACCAGTTGAGTGGAATTCGTCACTATACATCAACATTGTTGACTATGAAAAAGCGTTTGGTAGTGTGGACCGACGAACACTATGGACACCATGGAGTTACTGGGGAGATTGTCAACATTGTCAGGAAGTCATACATTGCTACATTGCGAAGTCGTTCATGGAGGACAGCTGACAGATGCAGCATCAATGAACAAAGAGGATCTGATACAAATGTGAAGGCAAGGATTGGCAAAGGGTGACATTCCTACAGCTGAAGAACACATGGAACTCAAAACAGCTGTCAGTCAACATCAAAGTCAGAATCTTCAACACGAACGTCAACACAGTTCTACCGTACGGAGTTGAAACTTGAAGAACTACTACAACTATCATCAAAACGGTACAAGTATTTGTAAACAGTTGTCTATGCAAGATACTGAGTGTCCGTTGGCCGGATACCATCAGTAACAGCCTATTGTGGGAGAAAACGAACCAGGTTCAAGCTGAGGAAGAAATTAGGGAAAGACATTGGAAGTGGATAGGACATACATTGAGGAACTCACCAAACTGCATCAGGATGCAAGCGTTTACCTGGAATCCTGAAGGGAAACAGAAAAGTAGAAGGCCAAGGAACACACTACATCGGGAGTTGGAAGCAGTCATGAAAAGGATGAACAGCAACCGAAAACAACTGGAAAGAATTCCCAAGGACAGAGTTGGGTAGGGAATGCTGGTTAACGGCCTATGCTCCTCCACGAGGGGTAACAGGAGTAAGGAAGGAAGTAAGTACGTTACGGTGCTAAATGGTTGCAGGTACTCAACAGGAAGTCCTGCATTTAAACTTAGTATTAAATACCACTGATGAGCAAGGTGTTTCCGGAATATTGAGGGAACCGACGTACCTTATAGGATTCGGACCAGCGTCAAACAGTTTCATAGTCAGAGACACTGCTATTGAGCGACTCACATATTCTTGGGACAGGATATACACACCAAATCGTGACTAATGTCATACTCGTTTAATATATAGTGTTTACCAGATTCTGCCGAGCAAGTTGTAGTGTGACATTTAGTCTAAGTGATTTTATATTGTGTGTACTATGTTTGAGTGTAATTTACGTATCTTCGGGTCAATCGTCCTATACAAGGGTTAATTATACTACTTAAATGATTTAGATCATCGTGCCATCTTCATACCTTAGTTGTGGAAATAGAATATAGACTTACACAAACAATTTATCAGAAGAGACAAACAACAAAATTCCGTCTTTAAAACACGAATATCAGAACAAACTTTACAGCCACTTGATTTGCAAAGGCCTGATAACTGTAATCGTTTTCTAGTTTCGATAACCGTTGTACCATTATGCGTACAACTTTCAGTTAGAGAGAAAAGTGACAAGCAGTCAAGTGAAAACAGCTTAATGAGTACATAGTTTCAAAGCATTCCAAAACCATTACTTACTACATTATAGATAAATTATAAAAATACATCCATCAGCTTGATTTAAATTTATTAATCTATTAAAATAACAAGCAAACAAACGAAATAATGAGCGCTACCCACTGAGATTAATTTGGATGGAATCATTCATTATTTAATCAATAAATGTTTTGTAAATATGTTAAACTAATTAAAATTCATTTAATAAAATGAAAAGAGTATTCACGAAAATACTGTCGAATAATATATCAGTGAATACTATGAAATATAAACACCGAGTACATGTGTGGATCAAATATAACGAATAGTTTGAATATAGATAGAAGAAAATTAGAACAAAAAAGTGTTTGATTAGAAATGAAATCGATTTCTATTGTCAATAATGAAAAGATGAAGCCTATATATATATATATATATATATATATATATATATATATATATATATATATATATATATATATATATATATATATATAATTATAGACTATTAGTAAACTTTAGTGGTTTGAGAAAACTGTGATTCAAAAATAACTATGAACTCATCGAATACAATTTAATGAGATAGTTTCTCCAATTGATTTTAGTTTGTGACAAGATTTATCTACCAGTTGATGTTTAAAAATAAACAAAACAAAACGACGATTATGTATTTGATACTGACTAGTAATCAGATGAGTTGTCAAAGTACCAGTAAGGAGTGATGACTTTTGAAATCAACCATGACGAAAGTGGGGCAGGTGACTTAAGTTGAAAATATCAACCAATGTGTTCCAAATCAGTGGTCTAAATGTATCCTGTGGACTGTAGGTGGTCTATCAGATGAGCTTTCCAACGATTAACATCAAAGTTAAATTGAAGATGTTTTTAAAAATAAATTTTCCGTGTAATTACGTACCAAATAATGGTTAACTTTAAAGACTTCTGAGCTTTAAAAAATTAGGGTTGAATTTAGCTGAATTAATAGATTTCTTCATATTTATCTACGGTTAATTATTTTGCTCAACATGTACATTTGTGTAGCAAGCTGTGGTATTCAAGTTTCAAAAAAAGGCAATTAAAAGCAAAAAATACTTGGTCTACACAGAAATCATTTACTATATATACATATAATTAAAGTGAATACAGCAGAACTGAAGTGGTCGCTATCAGAAATGAACTCAGAAGTCAAGTGAATAGTTGTGCGCTCATTTTCGAGTCACATTTATTATAAACAATCTAGAGACACTAATTGGTTGTTAAAACAAGAGTAATTAAGGTGTTCTAAATATAATATCCATTAAATAGATATTTACTAATAAAATCAGTAATCCATAGCCTTTGTTGATTATATTGAAGGAGACAGAATGTTGAAAATCAAAATACAAAGATTTATTTGGCACATCTATCGGTCGAAATTATAGTTAACCCAATTATAACTTTCCATGATAATGATATAATATTCGTACTTTGAGAAGTACTCAAATTATTTACTATCTCCCCTATTTACAGCCACATTTGGCCAAGTCTTGTACACATGTTATTTTCTATTTTATGGTGCGATGTGGTCAGTTTGATTGAGATATAAACTCAGTATGTTTGAAATGCAATGATTCATACCGCAGAGGTTGTTCTGGACTTAACTGGCTGGGCTAGGCAGAAGCAGGACCGACAAGTACTCTAGACTGCTCGTACGGGTTTTATGCGTCATTGGTCCGATCGATAATTCGCTGCTCTCTAATGGCGGTCTTACCACGTTGAACATTATCAGGGCTTCCACTCGGCCGCAAGTTATAACATTTATCCAACCCACTGACTTATCAATGATCACGAGAAACAAGGTAATAAGTTTCAGGATACGAGTAGAAAGTAGTTTCTGATAAATTACTACCGAAACGTCACTTTAATTATTTATTGTCACGTTAAGTATAGTGTTTTTGCTATAATACACAAATATAACTGACTTCTCATCAACCTCGGATAAAGCGTTTGACTCAACATATTGTATATTTTAAAATTAATTTAATAGTCTGAAATCCAGGTTAAGAATAACATACCTTGAACCTCTTATCCGAAAGATTAGGTAACCTTAAGGCTTGATCGAAACATGATTAGCTTAAAGTGAGCAAGTAATATTTCGATTCAACTTGACATCACAACGAAGAATAAAAATAGGAACCGGTGGTTGGAAAATACGTAAACAAAAAGGAAGATAGAATGAACAACAAGCAAAAGTAAGTTCCTCACTTTTCTAGCATCTATCACTACTGGGAATCTCGAGAACATGTAAACAATTATTGCCAGTAAACCTGATTATATCTATAGTTATGCTTGCAATTCCCATAAGACAGTAAAAAGAAACATGCTGGCAACACGTTGATTTTTAGTGTAACGTTTAATGCAGCTAGGCAAGAAAACGATCAAACTCACAGATGACAACATAAGCGTGCTTTTAAAATCTACCAAGTTTGTTCGCTTCCCACAGTCAGACATAACAAACGTGATAATTGATGAAACATTTCCGCTAAAATTTCACGAAGAAACTTACTTACTTGGTTGCCAATTTGCTGAACCTTACCGACTAATATTTTTTTAGTAGCAATGCTTTGCGAAGCTTAGTGAGAAACTTGATGTAAAACACTGTCATTTTCATCACTATTATTGATATCTTTATCCACTGTTTATACTTCAGCTTTGTAAAGGAATTTGTTAGTGGTGTACTTATTTCATAAATATTCTGTCAAACAGTAGCCCTGTCTTTATTTTTAGCCACAAGACATTCTTAAATTCACATAAAGATTTTCCCAATAACCTTGTCTCAAATATGTTAATTAACATATCCGAACTCTATCCCTGTTAGTTAAGCTCACTTTGAATGAGCTTGTACGAATAGTAACAGAGTAGAAAAACAAATATTTATCAACACCTCCAAAAAATGTTGAATCAACCGAAAGTCCCTCATCGCCAGGACTAACACAGACCACCCAGACTCCTGTCCTTCCTAAACTGAAATAGGAAATCCAGAAACGACATGAATCAGTAGCATTGGAACGGGAACCAAGATATATTGTAGCAACTTTTTTTAAACTGGGGGATGGTATTTTTAATGCCAGTCATACCAAATATGAGGGCTGACAAACTTGTGTACGTTTATAAAATGTCGACGTAAATTTACAAAAACCAGAAGTCTTATGTATTTGTATTTCACAGTACTGAACGAAAAAAATTTATTAGGACTACCTATTCACATTTATTACCAGCAACTAATAATAAAAAGTGCTAAAGCTATCAATACATGTAGAAATAAACCTGTAAGAAGCATGAATCTACACTTAAATATTAGTGTTCGCTGGTGAGAAAAGGATCTTGAGAAGTTGAGGCTTTGAGAATTGGGTAATCATAATTAAATCTGCTGGCAAGTTTTTCCGTAGCATTTGTTTTAAAATACAAACGATGAGTCTTGGCAACTAGAAAGGTACAAACATGGTAAAAAAAAAATACCCGAAGAAAACAATAACTATGTCAAAAACACCTAGAATGCTTTTAATAGTCAAGTGAATGATCCCATATAAAATGTTAGACACCTAGAAGTCGGATAAAAAAAACATTGTATGCAGGGTGAACATATAAATTGATGCGAATCAACTGGTTTATTGACTTGATTGACACTGTGGCCACTGAACTTGACAAATGAGAAAGCATTTCTAAGATCTGGAATATGTAAGAGTCTACATTATGCATGGTTACGGATGATAGGACCAGCTTTAGTACCTTGATAAAGATTATATTTGCAAATCATGATGCTTAGATTATATGATGAAAAAAGAATACATATATAGGAAGCACCATTTCACATTGCCTTAACATGAAAACTTACTACTCTTTGATCTTTCGAGAAAGCCAGTGCTATAAAGCCTGTGACTTTCTGAATATTTCCTCTAAGCTCAAACTCCACGTAATTTTCAGACTTCACAGACACCAACTTCCAGGTGACGAGAAATGCACAAGATGATTCGGTACACATGGCGGGTCTCAAACATCCCTTTGTTAGAGCACACTCGTGCAATGTAATGTCGGGAAAAATGGCGTTAGCAAAGGTAGCTGACAAAGCCAAGTTAACAAGTACTGAAATCAGGAGGGACATGACTATGTAGCAAACAACATCAACTACTGCGCTCTATCAAGGACAAAATGTTGTTAAAGTAACTGAATGGGTTTAACAAACTTGAAATCAGTGTCAGTTCTGAAAGGACATGAGGCTAAATCGTCTGTGTTAGTCCTGAAAATGATGATCTCTCAGTTGACCAAACTTTCTTTCGAAAGAGTAGACGGATGGAGCTTCAATCACATGTCAAGGTAATCAATTACACTCGCCAATTATTCGATGGAAAAGTCGATAATCAGCTGACAAGTAGCTTGTTCTAGGCTTGTGAACTTCTTTTGAGTGTTAGTCAGGCAGGAATGACCTATTCTCAAATCATGCTGCTCGAAAATATACAATTTGTAGGTGCTTTTCACCAGAATCTAACCCGTTTTAGCTCTGTTTCGGCTTCCCATCCTTATGAACTAAAACTCTTGAACCCTTTAATTTATATCCATTCGGTAATATTAAGTCCACTTCACCATGAAATTTAAATACTACTATAAGCAGCCTAGTTTGATTTTGTTTCAAGTTGGTTTGGCTACCTGGGGCGTTAGCTGATTTAACAGCAGTTTTTTCAACCCACTTTCATGTTCAAAACGGGTTTCAGGTTCTAAGCTTTCGCTCTCCTCGATTCTATGAAAGATAACTGGCCTGTCACATTTACTTGCTTACTTCCTTCCTTACTCCTGTTACCCCTCGTGGAGGAGCATAGGCCGTTAACCAGCATTCCCTACCCAACTCTGTCCTTGGGAATTCTTTCCAGTTGTTTTCGGTTGCTGTTCATCCTTTTCATGACTGCTTCCAACTCCCGATGTAGTGTGTTCCTTGGCCTTCTACTTTTCTGTTTCCCTTCAGGATTCCAGGTAAACGCTTGCATCCTGATGCAGTTTGGTGAGTTCCTCAATGTATGTCCTATCCACTTCCAATGTCTTTCCCTAATTTCTTCCTCAGCTTGAACCTGGTTCGTTTTCTCCCACAATAGGCTGTTACTGATGGTATCCGGCCAACGGACACTCAGTATCTTGCATAGACAACTGTTTACAAATACTTGTACCGTTTTGATGATAGTTGTAGTAGTTCTTCAAGTTTCAACTCCGTACGGTAGAACTGTGTTGACGTTCGTGTTGAAGATTCTGACTTTGATGTTGACTGACAGCTGTTTTGAGTTCCATGTGTTCTTCAGCTGTAGGAATGTCACCCTTTGCCAATCCTTGCCTTCACATTTGTATCAGATCCTCTTTGTTCATTGATGCTGCATCTGTCAGCTGTCCTCCATGAACGACTTCGCAATGTAGCAATGTATGACTTCCTGACAATGTTGACAATCTCCCCAGTAACTCCATGGTGTCCATAGTGTTCGTCGGTCCACACTACCAAACGCTTTTTCATAGTCAACAATGTTGATGTATAGTGACGAATTCCACTCAACTGGTTGTTCAACGATTACCCGTCATTCCGCAATTTGTTCTGTGCACGAACGATCCTTACAGAATCCAGTCTGTTGATCTCGAGGTTGGGCGTCTACTGAGTCTCTCATCCGGCTCAGCAACACTCTGTTGAGAACTTTTCCTGGTACTGACAACAGTATGATGCTTCTGTAATTCTCACATTTGTTCAGATCTCCTTTCTTTGGTATCTTGATGAGGTATCCTTCCTTCCAATCTGTTGCCACTCGTTCCTTCTTTCAAATTTTCTTGAATAAGTGAAGCATGTCCGCAGTTACTCTAGTGTCTGACTTCAGTGCTTCAGCTGGTATATTGTGAGGTCCTGCCGTTTTCCTACTCTTCATTTGTCTGATGGCCATTCTGATTTCTTCGATCGTTGGTGGAGTGACATTTATAGAAAGGTCTGTGTGTGCTGTTTCGATGTCTGGTGGATTGAATGGAGCTGGTCTATTCAGCAGTTCCTCGAAGAATTCTACTCACCCGTTCTACTGTTCTTGAGTCTCCATAATTGGCTTGTCTTCTTTGTCACTGACTGGTCTCTCTGAATCACTATAGTTCTCTGCTAGTTTCTTCGTCGTATCATATAGTTATTTCACATTCCTTTCTCTTGAAGCTTTTGCCACTGTTGTTGCTAGGTCTTCCACACATTTCTGCCTGTCAGCTCTAATGTTCTTCCTCACTTGTTCGTTTTTTACTGCGTAATCAGCTTGTGCCTTGACTTTCTCTGCTCGTGTTCCGCTGTTGTTAATTGCTGTCTTTTTGTTCTTCCTTTCTTTAATCTTGTCCAGGGTTCCGATAGAGATCCATTCCTTATGATGATGCTTGTTGCGGCACAGTATCCTCTGACACGTTGAAGTTAGTGCTTCTTTGACCATTTTCCAGTTGTCCTCCATCGTAGTTTCTTGTTCTTTCAGTAGATCCTGTAAAGCTTGGAACCTGTTGTTGAGAGTTATCTTGAATTCGTTGAGTTTGTTAGTATCTCGTAGGAAGGCTGTAATAAACACTTGTACTGCTGTTGGATGGTGCTTTGATGATTATGGATCCGTGAGATTCTCATCCTTCAAGTGCATTTTGTGCTTCTCTGGACAGCTTTAGAGCAACTCTCTGAGTGTGTGGAGCATTTTCCTCTTCGTGACTGGAGTACAGCAGCATCTCTCTCCTATCTATCCTTTGCTGTCCAGCCTGTGTCCAATGGGTTCCTCTGCCAATTTGTATCTCCTCAGTTCCAATGCTATTTGAATGGTCTTCCTGGTCACCCATATTATCCGGACGTTCGATGTACCTATAAAGAGTGTTGCTCTGGTTGTTAGAAGGGGTATAGGCCTCGTGACTTCCGAAGAATCTCGACTTTCATCCTGAGGCGTCATAATTCTTCCCTCGACTCAGAGGGAAGAGTTTAATTGGTTTGAATTATTTTTTCTGACTAGTGTTTTTTAGCGAGTTGGTTTTCTACGGGATGGGGTCGCTAACCCCATGCCCAACTCTTCTTTTTTACCCGGGCTTGAGACAGGGCAGAAGAGCTACACGCGGAGTTGACTTGTCACTGTGATCAGTATTTAATTCCTCGACTACTTTTTGGGAGTTCAGATTTTTTCTATATAGTTATATCGTTTCTTGTTTACGACCTGTATCCATTCATCCACCACGGTCGCGTCAAACACACTGTTCGGTTCCGGAAGGTTATCATCAACTTGACCAATCAGATTGTGTTTCCTGCTAGAAACAGATCTAGCCTTGCGACTGAGATTCTTAGGGGTTTCCTGCCGGCTTCCATTTGGAGGACGGGGGACAAAGTGAAATTTTCTTTCTTGGATTTTTATATAGGACAGAACTCTTTGAAGTCGGTCTCTCCTCTTTTGATCGATGTTAGTCAGCTTTTCCCTAGCCCATCTGGGGTGGCTTAAAATCATTTACGTGGTCTCATGTTTCACGAGGAGTGGCTTTGGGACTACTCTTTTTTGAAGTTTCATCATAAGAATATTAACACTCTTGGGATCTTCCTAGCTAACAACTGATCTAAGCATTAGTTTTTTTTGGCTTCTTTTTTCAGACAGTTAATGGGTGGCGTAGCGTTATGGGTGAGATCTTGTGATCCCTTTGGTTTACGTCCATTCTGTGGTATTACGTACCTTTCATTGAAAGATTAAACTTCCTTCTTTAGAGGCCTGAATTGATTTTCTTTCATGTCCATTTGGTGTAAGATGCAAATCAAGGTTTGGCTGAAGAATAACTGTCTGGGTAGTTTATTCACTCGTTATTGTCCAGTCAAAATCAAAACAAAGGGATTGGGAAAATAACGGTTCTAAATTTCATCATAAATACAAATGTACATTATTACCTGCTGCACAGATACGTGGATGTTTCCACATCTTCCAGAGCTTCTTCACTGTAACGTAGTGTATATTATGTAGTCACTTAGATTAGTGACCTGAATTCCAACTTATCGATAGAATCCGATCGACAATAAGAACTACATAAATACTAAGTCGACCACCACATAATGATCAATCAGTTCACCTTGCCCCATACTTGATTACGAAGTCACATAAATTATTATTAAAAAATAACCATTGTAGAAAACACCGCCTAATAAAAATGCATACTATTAAAATAAAACAATAAACAATTATTGCAATTATTTTTTTCCAAAACTTTTTTTCTCATTCACTGCAATCGGTTTTATTTTAAATGATTAGTAACATGATTAATCATTCATGTTTACTTTCGAAATCAACTTGTAGTTATAATATGATAAAAAAAGTTGTTGAATAGCTTATACAAAAGTATTAAGAAGATCAATGTTACTTAGCAGGTGAGATAATGTATTGGCATTCACTTATGTGTAGTTCAATTCACCTTGAGTCTTTTTTATCGTTACTGCTGCTATTTATCTCAGTTGTTTGTTTAGATGAAGTGAAACATTCTTTCAGTTTCCCACAATGTCTGTCAATCAGTTGAGCTTATTGACAGATTGCATATCTCTTGTTAATAAAAATTACCGAAAGTTGATAATGGTGAAAAGCAGCTACCAAACGTCTTTTGGTTGTGAGGTTTTATGGAGGTTTTTGTACTAGTATGCGATGACTCTTCAGTAGTATGAACTGATTCCACCGAGAATCGAACAGAGAGCTTTCGAGATGTTAGACCACTAAGTTACCATCCACCGATCATCCAATGTCATCGCTAATGGTCGTTTCACTCGTGATATTTGAACTGTAACAGTTATAACTTCCCACTAGAGTTTTGAGAAACTCATATCAAAACCAGTTAGTAATGAACATAAAATAATATTTTGGTTTGGTGGGTTTTTTGAAAAGTTGGTTTCATTCGTAGATGATTGTCGTTATGAATTTATATTACCTTTTTCGAAAGGTTTTCAAAATATGTAATGAATAGGATTATTTCTGCGTCCTTTAAAGCCTGCAAGACATGGGTCCTATAGTTTGTTTGTTTGTTTCAAAGTATATTTCTTCGTTTCTCTGGCCTTTCAGTACTTCCAGGTTTTCCATGTTTGTCCAGCTTCAATTGACTCATGATTTCAACTATACAAGACCTTCTTATTGTGCTCACTGTTTTCAAATCCTTAATTGCTACAGAAAGTCACGTAACCGAGACATTCGAACTATGACTTACCGTAAATTGTAAATCATCGTGGTGAGATCGATGTTTCTAATTTCGTTGTTATGGCTAGTTGCAGTCCCTACATGTTCGGGATTATGCTTACTTTCACTGGTGAAGATTAACCAGGTTAGCTAGATGATGAGATCAGGTTATTATTCTTTTCCACTTCTCACCATATTTGCTCGCCATCGGAGCGAGATATTAAGGTAGAGATGACAATATTTAGAAAGGCTTAAGTGTGTATGAAAAATAACAGTGGACATGGTATTGTACTCTGTTTAGCTTCTTTCAACACTGTTCTCGTGAAAGCAAGTTTTATCCATAACTTTGTCATCGACTAATAGGGATCTCAATGATTTACCGATCAGGTGTCTGGGTATTACAAACCTACAGGAATAAATAGTTTAATGCACGAAGTTTCGTTAGTCTTGCCTAACCCAGTGTAAATTTCTTGTTCATCTAATGCCTCTTGATTAAATTGCGTTGTTTCCGAGATTGCTAGTTTATACTATAGTTCAAATACTCTCAAATATCACAATGTACTTCATGTAACAGTCACTAATTTTCTGGATACGTTATGAAATTTCTGTAACTGTGGTTCTGAAATTAGTATGCCTATATTTTGATGAATGGTCCCTAGACTCTGTTTTGAAAGTCTTAATGAATGTCACATCTTTAACGTTTACTGATGAAATATAATTCTCGGAAGGAAAATAGCTATTCAGAAGGAAATATAACATCTCGTAACGTAACTACTCAACATGGGGCGCAATTCATCGGCAACTACTGATTTCATTGAACCTTACGTAGCTGGCGCCTTAAGCGCTCCATTCTTTCTAACGTCCGCAATTGTCAGTTTTCCTGCCATTGTTTTTACGGATAACTCTTAGTTTTGACACATTTCTGGAGAGTAAATAAATATAACCTCTTCTCTTTCCGGGTAGTTTCTTTCCGCTTAAGACTCATCTGCTTAAATAATTGGAGTGTAAATCTACAGATAAATTAAAGAGAATTAAATACGCTAATACTCTCCCTAGTTGCATGAATGTGATTTGAGCAATTTTATTTTAGAACTCTATTTGGGACTTCAAAATTTCCGTAACACTTTTATGGAGATTTAGTTATACAAACTTTATTGAATAAACTGAAGAAAATTTTGCATTGATATCACGGCCTTTTTTGAATGAATAAGGAATGCATTTTGAAGTTAATCCACCTAGGACTGTAGCAGCAGATAAATTGCCAAAATGAATAGTTCTGTAAGTCTTTGATGCTGATCCTGACCTCATTAGTTTTACTGGACATACTCTGACTGAGCACTCTTGTTTCCGCATCCGCAGCAGATCGCGAATACGTACGCTGCACTACGTATCTCTTGCAACTACTAATCGACCTAAACCAAACGCTTTTGAACACATCGGCAAATTTCCAAATATATCCTCGAACTCACCCATCCTTGACTTCTGATTTGACTGGGTTGGTATCCCTCTATTATAAAATTATTACAGACAAAGGCGTTATCACACCCTGAATATTTGTAGTACATTTAGGGCCTTGTTTCTCTTTTGTTTTGAGTGTCTAGCGTATGAGGATCCATGTCGACTGCTCATACATGAGTGGTGTTTACATGCAACATGCAATTATCCTATAAATTTCAATGTAGTTGTGATTTGACTACCATATATTCACCACTAGGGACGTTTCCCTGTCATCTAACTTTTTTGTATCGATAAATTTAAGGTATTTTTTTATTAGTTCAGCTAGTGATTTCCGCATACTGGGGCGTATTTGTGAATATAGAGTTGAATAGAATCCATAAACTTCACTTTGTTAGTAGCACTCTACGAGATATGTCTCGCTGCGGTACACTGGTCATATTCATAGAGGGCCTAATTAGAGTCTCTATCACCCGCTTTAAAACTAAGACAGTTGCTCAGTATGGGAACTCCTTGCAGATACACAGTGTTTATTAAGGATAACCTTTTCTATACAAAAATCTATCAGTCAATGCGACCAGAACTCGTTAATGAAGGGTTGTTAAATGATATATTTGAGGACCGGTCGAAGTTTTGAAGTACACCCAATTTAACTAGTTTTCGTAATGTATGTACAGCATGGCGTGCTCAAACGTAATCTGGTGTGGATGTCTGAACGAGCGTCTTCGCCTGGGGGAGTATTTAATACATATTATAAGGTCAGAATCGATGTCGAAGACTAACGGAACTATTTATTTCAGGGATTCATTTTCTACTACGGATCACTGTCAAATGGTTCAAATGGTTCAAATGGTTGAGGACGGAATAGAAGAAGCTTTCGCTTAACGGGCTTCCGTGTCTGGTAGCAGTGGATCACCAATACCTCCAGGCAAGAACCTAGGTATATGAACGATAACTGTCACCGAAGTCTGATACAGAGTCTGGATAATAGCGGACTGATTGGAAGAAATATTATCCACATTCTTATAACTCCCACTTTGCTATTTTATTTCTCCACAGTGATTACATTAGCATCAAAAAGAGCCAACACCCGAATGCAAAACAGTGCCACTGTGTTTACTAACAGAAGGTAAATAGGTACACTGAAATAGGGTGAGCGTTTAAAGTCAGTACGAATGATTTGCAAACGAAGCTAGTTTCATACTCGCACTTGCATTGAATAGGTATTGGATAACGTGTTGATTAGCGGTAGTTTTGACAAGTTGTGTTACTCTACGAGATTTTACTCTAAATTAGCGAAATGCCGTTTATGCAAAGGAGAGTGTACAAAATGGACAAAATGCAGAAGGCAGAGGAAAGGATCAAGTCTAATCCCTGGGATATCGAGGCATGGAGTGTTTTGTTGCGTGATGCTCAAAGTAAAAAGATTGATGATGCAAGGGAAGTTTTTGAACGTATTGTTACCCAGTTCCCGGTAGCTGGTCAGTATTGGAAGATCTATATTAATCAGGAGGTAACTTGGATGCTTTTTAAGTAACCTTTTAGATGAAAGCTAAAAACTATGAAAGAGTTGAAAAATTATTTCAACGTTGTTTAGTTAAGATATTAAACATTGACCTGTGGAAAATATACTTGCAGTATATTAAAGAAACTAAAGGAAAGCATCAAACTTTCAAGTAAGGGATGTATTTAGTATTACCGTTTCTCGGTTTAGGGAGAAAATGGCACAAGCTTACGATTTCACTCTGGATAAAATGGGCCTAGACCTTAATTCTTATTCAATATGGGCAGACTACATATCCTTTCTTCGTTCAACGTAAGTATTTTTTCGGTTGTGTAAAGTAAAATAACAGTGTGTGTTCAACGCAGAGTAGTTTTCTGTTTGGATGTCTCTAACCTAACAAGGAAGGTCGATCTTATTCTAGTTTGGAAAACAACCTACAGTCAAACTGAATAAAATTACTAGTCTTGCTCGAGCAACTGTAGACGTTTCGGGTCAAAGTTTTCAGTTCTTAGCATCCTGAATGTTATAATAAGGTTTTGTTAAATAAAAGTTTGAGGGTTTCAATACAGTTAATCGACTACTGAGAAATATAGAGTCCATCTGTCTGTGTCCCAGAAACCATCGAGCTATGTCATTAAATACCTACCTATTTTGACCCTCTTAACTCAGCACATGGGCATAAAATTCAAGGTTTTCTAGAGTAGTTTTTATCCCTTAATTTGTAAGTGTTGTCAGTTAAGCCATTTTTACACCATCTCATGACTGTCCTCTGAAAGAGCTTTGACATTGTCTAGGTTCAGTACAAATAGGTTTTGTTGGGGTACTACCGATCTTGTACGTTTTCGTCGTAAGTTTTATTCAGTTTCTTTTTCAGATATCGTCCCATTCCTGTCTTTTGATGTAAAGGAGTGGATCGACATGATTCTGTTGGATATGTATTTCATGCAACTCATCCTCACGTGAATAGTTGATAAAAACGAAAGCCGACGTATATATGACCGATTATTGATAGGTATATCACTTGATTCCGATCAAGGGCGTTAGTACTATGGATATAATCATTGGAAATCTGGTTGTTAGCAAAAATTTAAATAATCTGAACGTTAATTCAGCGGATTAGTAACACATATGTATGGTCAGTTATTTAATAAACTACATGTTAAGTATACTATAATTAGTGCATTTCACCCTGATTTCACGACACTTCATCTTGATTGGGTAGTTGTGAGAAGTACAGAATAACTGTGAACACGAAGTTATGTTATATGTTCTCTGATTTTTATATAGTCAAGTTCAAGGTTCATATGCAGAAAGTCAAAAAATAACTGCAACTAGACGTGTGTACCAACGTGCAATTGTTACTCCTATGCTTGGTATCGAAACTATTTGGCGTGATTATTGCATGTATGAAAACTCAATCAATCCTCTTATCGCAAAAAAGTTTACCGAAGAACGTAGTCGGGACTATATGAATGCACGTCGTGTAGCTAAAGAATATGAAGTTATTACAAAAGGATTATCCAGGACTATGCCATCAGTGCCACCTCAAAATACACCATATGAAGCCAAACAGGTGAGTCCATATGATATGTTCTAATTTTGATTAACTCATCCACCAGGTATTTGTGTAATAGCCACATCCTCATAGGTAATAATATTATATGGTTGTCTAAACTAAAGCAGATCAAACGAGGTTCGAACATGAGACCAAAGGTTGTACGCCATAACGGTGGGACTATAATTTATGGACGACCTTTGAGCGACCGTGAAGTGACCTTGAGAGTGTCCACCTAATAACTAAGACCGAATGAAGATTATAAACTTGTATGAGGGATAAGAATCATGATTTACAGTTGGCAGTTAGGGTGAGGAACAGGATTTAGGGTTTTCATCACGAACTGACATCAGTTATAATGCCAACACGGTATTTTACCAAATGGTTAGATGAATTTCGCGCCAAAATCCAAAACATGTTATCTTTTGCTTGATTGGGTCGTTCATAAATTATAGTCTCGCCACTATAACTGCTAAACCACCACATCACCATATGTTGTGCTAAAGTATTTGCTGCAACATTTCACTATGACCTTTATGGTTCCCTAATAATGAAAGGACTTGGCTATTTGTTCACAAACTTGAACTCCACTCTGAAAGTTAGTTCGGGGTTACTTTTTTACTAGTAAGACCAGTATGCATAACATATAGTCGTGCTTTCACATATTTTCACTGGTTTATAGTTCCTATTTGTCTGCGTAGTTTATATCCCCACTCAAATGCATGATTTCAGTATAGATGAGCGGAATAGCATTAATCTACCAGAGTAGATAATCAGACTGAATAACTTATGTTATCGTTACTCTCCTTGTATAATAGATGTTACACAAAGTAGTTGTATCCGTTTCTCTCTTCATTATATATATATATATATATATATACTTCAAAGCATTTGTCTTCTATTACTTAACCAATAACTTGACCCGTACTCATTTATCAGTGAAAATAGTTGGTCAGTGTCAGCTATTAGAAGTAATAAATTCGCCAAAAGACTAATGAGTCCTTATTTTGAATACACTGATTCATAGGTGGTGTACTTGGAGGGTCTTTTTTTCTAACAAACTTGTATGAAAATTGTATTTGCAATAGGATTCTTGAAATAAATCAAAAATTTGTTTATTGTGTTATGTCGTCTGAAAGTAAATGCATTTGTATTAAATCTATATGATATGACGATATGTAAAGTCAAAATTACATTCTTTTACTCCTTATAATTTTTTTCAACATTAATCCCGCTTTAATTCAATATGATGATTACTCGGTATGGAATTTTTTTGTTTTCCCGTATGACATTTTATTCTGTATAACATACGTTATTTTTATAAACTATACTATACTATGCTATTTTTGTAAACTATACTCAGCATATTTGTTATAACTGTATTTCTCATATATGTAATTTTATTCTAATTAATAATCAAAATGGGTGTATGAAGCAATATATAAATGTGTATTTTCGACTAGGGTCGTCGTCGTGTTTTGGGGTTAATAAATCTCCGTTTGTACCAGTCTTGTGTTCTTACTTTCGTGTCATGGGAATTGCAGTGGTTCCTCCTTTTACGAATATATGTGATAAGCGATTCCGATATAATAATTAGCGACGACCAGATACAACAAGTGGTGACGCAGTCGTAACACTATCAATTTATTGGATAAGTTTTTTGAGCGAAATTTCCTCCGACTCCTTTGAAAATTAAGCTTCCAATAGTTGCTCTGTTTTGCTCAGTTTTGGCCATACACTTTTAACTCGTTTAAAATCAACACTTTGGTTCTATTTAAATTTTTACACTGCTTTGTACTTTGCTTTTAAGGTCGAACTGTGGAAGAAGTATATTCAATGGGAAAAAGATAATCCATTGAAAACAGAAGATATCATCACAGTCACAAAAAGAGGTTAGTAGTGTTTTTAAAGAACCGGAAAACGTTTAGTAAAAGTAGTACTTGTTCGTGGGGTTTAGAACTTAATTTACAATCACTGATCTTCAATTACCTTTTATTTTCAACCATTAGTGCTCTATTAGGGATCTTAACTACGGTTCTTCATATGCCTTAAACTGTACGTTCTCGGTCGCAAATTTACACTAGGAAACCATTTATTTTTTCAACGACTATTATTATTCATAATCTATAGTGATTCTCTTTTGCTAGAGAATGACTGGGATATAAAAATTTAAGCTGAAAAGATGATTGTTATGCTCCGATAAGGATAATGAATGGTAACTTTGGGATCAGTTTATGAAGCAATACTATGCGTATATTGTTATCGTATAATCGTTAAATAATTAAGCTATTCATATTCATGTCCCTCTTATTATGAGCTTTATTTTGACTTATGAACTATTATTATACGATTTACCATTCTTGAGTTATGCCTTGTCTATCAATTACTATCTTTATTCACAGCCACATTTAGCTAAATCTTGTGCAAATGTTGTTTCTTATTTTATGGTACGATGTGGCCTGTCTGGTTGGTATATAAACCCAGTATGTTTGAAATAAGTTATTCATATTACAGAGACTGAGATTGGTGTTCTAGACTTAACTGACTAGGCTAGGCAGTAAGCAGGACCGATAAGTACTCTAGACTGCTCGTACGGGTTTTATGCGTCATTGGTCCAGTCGATAAACCACTGCTCTCTAATTGGCGGTATTATCACGTTATATATTAACAGGTCATCCAGGCCACAAGTTATAACGATGATAAACGTTGATATTCCCTTATTCTGAAGGACTTTTACCAACTCATTACTCCTAGCCACTTTGATAATCTATTCTCGTGCAATAGGTTTTGTGTGAAAATTAGCAAACTACGTTTTGAAGAGGATGGAATCAACCAGTAGTAAGGTTGTACAAAATACGGAGAATGATTAGAAATGAATTCAGTCATGCTTGTGCGACCGATTTTGAGCCATTTCATTCAGCCTCTGCAACTGTAGAGTAGGACTGTTGCGTGGGCCCCAGCCAGGAAGTTTGTGTCTCAGATCGTTAAGTTCAACTGTCAGTAACTTCATGGTCTGATGCTGTCTTCGTTTGGGCACTCTTAGCTTTTCCCCAACCTACTCCTATGCCAGTCTGCTTTGGTTGTCAGGGTAGGTGGTGGGTATTCATGATACATGCCCAACTATCGTTGATAAAAGTCTACAGATTTATCATCTGACTAACCATTCCTACCGAAAACCCAACAACCACTCTCGGATCAGCTTACAAACAATAATTTTCGTTGAAAAGAGTGGTGAAGGCAATTTCAATAATAATGATATGAAAACGTTAGTTTAAATAAATAAATCTCTTCAGTCTAAGAACTGTCAACGTGCCAATAAGCTGAAACCTGACTGAATGTTTCATTAATTTTATTATTCACTCAATCACAGGTTGGTACATAAGCTCTGAATAATCATTCGATCTTGTAGCTACACTAGGAGTCGCAATTTAATAGACACTGAAACGTGTTATAACTATTGCCTCTTGGTAACTACCGCACTGCTACGTCATTGGAAAGCCAACTTCTAAAAAATGTCATCATTAGTTGCATGGAAGTTTAATTATATATCTTTGTTTACTTTCAGTAATGTTTCCCTCTGACCAACGTGCTCTCTCTCTCGCACATCCCCCCGCTATATGGTATGAAGCTGCTAGCTACTTGGATCATGCAAGCAAAATTTTGGTTGAAAAGGGAGTACGTATTTATATCCTTAGAGTGTAATATTTAAAAGGGAGTACGTATTTATATATATCTATATATATATATACATATATATATATATATATATATATATATATATATATATATATATATATATATATATATATATATATATATATGGAAGAGTCATTGTCATCAAAAAATTTCGTTGTATTTTGTGGTAACGTTTTGTGTTTTCTGATAACTTTTGTACTTGTTTCCAATTTTTGTTCTTAAAAGGATCAAACAACAGCTAGACAATTTGCCAACGATACAGCGGCAATGTATGAACGAGCTATCGCTTTACTCAAAACAAATATGATGTTATATTTTGCTTATGCCGATTACGAAGAAGGTCGGTGTAAGTATGCAAAAGTTCATTCTATCTACAAGAAGTTAGTTTCATTGGAGAATATTGATCCGACATTAGTGAGTGAGAAATTTTTCGTTCTGTTTTTTTATATTTATTTCCCAAGTTTATTTTACTTCGTTATAAAGGTGGCAGTGAATTATTATGGTTAAGCAGTCTAGTTTTTGATATCATTCACTACAAAGAACATTAGTTAAGTCCTTTTTTACATTTATGAAATTCCCATCCACTCTCTCGAATTTCCGTAAACATTTACAGTTTCTGATTAAAATTACCATAACAGGTTGTGTTTGATATTGCACTGCCATTATAATCTATTTGCAACCTTCTCTACATTCCAGCTGAGCTTTTTTCTCGGATTATCACTGGTAACTGCATGTTAATGAACTGTTTAAATAATTTACAGAATATTACCAAACTTTATAATTTGTGTAAATATTTTTCGGAAATTGAGTAGTGTATTTTGCATTATAGCCGTAATGTAATCAATATGTTGGAGTTTTTCATAAACTTTTATCAAATAAAAGAAACTTGAAAACCGTTTTCAGCTGAGATATGTTTGTACTTCAATTCATCTGTTAGGCAGCAACTAAAGGTAACAGGTATTCACTGTGCTGTTAATGCAATTGATAATCAGTCAATAGAGACAATGTAAACGAATTATTCTGAAATCGAGGTTGACTTATTCTAGTAAATGGAACTTCGTCTTGCTTTTGAAAACTACTTATTTTTTTATTTGCTTGAATCATCCTTTTGTCTTATGAAAGGGTGAATGCATTTCCTCAGTCGAATGATATATATTATCTTGGTAATGAATGAAGCCATCTGATATTGTGGCTACGTAGGAATATTTAGTATAATCGTAGTGGTACAGAAATAATGCACCTCACTCGCCAAGATAAGTTTACCTACTTTTGAGCTAAGTGCTTAGTACTTGTGATACCACCCCTTGACTTCTCAAACAAGAGTAACTAAAGCGGTAATCGGACCTGCCACTTGTTAGATGAAGGCTAAGCGCTTTTCAGTCTCTAAGTCACCGTTTCGCGTAAGGTTTTGACTTAAGTTGCCTGACTTATAATTGGGGGTATGTGAATATGTATTAGTTCTTTACTTATTTAACTAATATTTAATATTTCTATAATTTTACGAATTATGTCATCTATATGGTTTTATATTAATCATTTTATGAAGACAAATACTGGTTGATTACTCAATCGGAATTGTGTTCTTTAATTTATGTTCTAGCCTTATATACAGTATATGCGATTCGCCAGGAGAGCTGAAGGCATAATGTCTGCTAGATATGTGTTTAAACTAGCTCGTGATGATTCACGCATTACTTATCATGTTTACTGTAGTGCTGCATTGATGGAATATTTTTGTAGTAAAGTAGGTATCTTTTGTTCTCGTTTTATAATTTTGTATTTTATTGTATGTGTATATGTAGTCTTCAATAAAAATTCGACGGTTCATCATCACAATTTTGTTGAAGCTTGGAAGAAATATTGGGTCTTTCAATAGAGTTAAAGAATGGATAGTTACAGCTTTTTTTAAGTGAATCAAACATCTCAAGGAGAGTCGTCACTACCGGGAGTATAATACAAAGCCAAGGGGAACATCAACTTCTTGAGTCACTAAAAATGTTGAATGTATGCTGTCCCATGCGCTTTCTGATAACTGCTTCACTATTCTTATGGACTTGATTTCGAAGAATCGTTTGCGCAGACGGTCCTAAAAAATACTTGCAGTCAAAAAGTTAAATCTCTGGACAGCCTGTCTTGATAGGACTTCAAGCGGTGTTTCAAATAATGGTCAGCCAGTCAGTCAGTCACAACGTAGAACTTTGTACGTACGTACATCAGTTCGAGTTGTCATACCACATTAACACAGAGAAACAATTGTCGATTCAAATCCTATAGTGGCAGGGGTAGTATGAGTATAAGCAGTAATCAAAAAGATTAGGGTTTGAAGATGTTATTCAAGGAGTATAATCCAGTGAAATAAATTTGAAAAGAGAAAAACAACAGGGACATGAATTCAGAAGATTAGAATTTGGAAGAACGCAAAAAGCGGATGCATCTGCGCCATTGCAAACGATTTTGAGCCATGTCATTCAAGGTCTCTAACCATCGGTTACTATCCTCTCGCAGATCCCAACCAGGTAGTCTACACCTACCAACATGGCTCAGTCCACTTGTCAGTGACTTCATGGATTTGTGCCACGTTTTGGTCTCGCCGCCCATAGCTTTCTTCCAACATACTTGTACACCATAAAACATTGAACGTCGGGCAATCGGTGGTTGGGCATACGTAACACATGTTCCAGCCATCTCAACTGATGAAGTTTCACTACTTCATCAATTGGTTTGTCATCCTTACCTAGTGCCCGTTTCCTAGCGACTGCATTACTTACTCGGTGGTCCCAGGATATACGAGCAATGCTTCGGAGACACCTATGATCGAATACTAGCAGCCTACGAATATTCTCTACTCTTACCGGCCATGTTTCACTGCCATAAAGTAGGACGGAGCGAACTGCTGCGCATTAAACTCGTCCTTTGGTTGCTAGACGGATATCTCGCCTACGCCATAAATGACGCGAGTTGGCAAAAGCTAGACGAGCCTTCTGTTCCTGTGCTGAGATTTCGTCACACACCAGACTACAAGGGCTGATGAGACTCCCAAGATAAGTGAAGCGGTCAACACGCTCAACAACCTCACTCCGTATCATTAGTTCAGGTATCGATGCAACCCAATCCTGAAGTAACATTTTGCATTTCGAGGGATGGAATCGCATCCCGAACATACCTGCATTGTTGCTTATAGTGGTCAGAAGACTCTGCATTTTGTTAGCGTCTTCACTAAATAGAACTATGTCATCGGCGTATTCTAAGTCAACAAGTGAGTCTCCTGAGAGAAGTTCAACGCCTCTAAATTTGGATGAGGAAAGTGTTATTTCCAAAAGCACATCTACGATAAAGTTAAACAAGAATGGAGAGAGTGGACAGCCCTGACGAACACCACTTGAGGTAATCAATTCTGATGACAGTTCAAATAATGGGAACGAGATGGTTGTGTTGTCGCAAATGGGAAGCATTTTAAAGGGTACCAAAATGATGTACCCTACGTTTTATAAATTAAAGTTCCTGTAACCTGTTTATTTATTTAAACACATAATTATTGGTACAAAGGGGCACCAGATATATATGCGCCACACAAATCTCATTTGATTTGTGTAAGGGCTGTGATACTGCACGGGTGCCCAAACCGAAGCAGGTGGTTTTCTTAGGGCGCCACACCCGGAGCCTTTGACCTAAAGATCTGATCCACAAGGTAGTAGAGCATCGTAAGGAGATGAAGTCCCATGATAGCCGGTGACCAACGATTGATTGATACGCCATTTGTTCCCTCAGGATACTGGAGCCCATGTGCACCATTGGTTTGGAATCAGGGTTTTCCAACTCCCGTAGGTGGACTTTCCGTGTCTATCAGTGAGTAGGACTTCCCTTGCAGAGGCTATATACATGCGGCTATGTGAGAGCATTTTGAGAGGGAGAGCTGACTTTCCCCACTCTCGGCTGTACCAGGGCATTCGGAGGCTCTGTAACTTGTGGTCGCATATGTTACTATTTGGCTATTAAAAATAGATTTCATTATTATTGTAAGGATAACTTGAATAATGATTTTTAGGAATCCATCTAGTGTTTAGTGATGTACCGACATAATTATCCTCCATCCCACTGCACTGTCATTAATCGGTCATCTTTCTGTGCTTGTTATGGAGACTACTGAGTCGACACAATCTCCGAAACCAATGTTTCAAAATCATCATGGAAACGCCTATTGAGTGATGACCTTCGTACATGTTGATTACACTGTATTGTCTATCTGCATATAGGAGATGCTTTTTAAGAGAGTAAAATTATTAAACATGGGAACTCATTTGAAAATATTTTCCCATGTAAACAGTTTTCGAACTGTTGCTAATTCATCCTACGTTCATTATTTGTTTTCTATTTTCTTATAACTTTTCTTGCTTGTTTACTCGTTCTTTTCGACTTCATCATATTAGGATAAAACTATTGGACATAAAATATTTGAGTTAGGCATGAAACGTTTCGGTGGTATTGCGGAATATGTATTGTGCTATGTTGATTTTATGGCACATTTAAATGAAGATAATAATATACGTGTGTTATTTGAACGAGCTTTAGGATCAAATCAAATTACACAAGAACGTGCACGTCTTATATGGGCTAGATTTTTACAGTTTGAATCACAAGTAAGTGGATAATTTTTTTATCGTTCGTTTTTATTCAATATTTGTATTCTACATATTGTTATAAAAAATAATTTACCCATATTACTTACTTTAAAATCTACAGTAATTGGATTTAGGGAAATAAAACCACTTGCCAACTGAATATAACTTTTTGTGTACGACTGAGGCGGGTTATAAAGTTTGCTGAATTTGTAATTTTACATGATGGATCAACTTCATTTAGACGTCCATGGGAAACCGAGAAACAGTGGGTATTTATTTTGTCATAGCATGGGACTCTTCAACAGCCAAACAGACGGAAATCAACATAGAACGAATAGATGTGCGATGGCAGCGGTCATTCATGACTCCACTAAAGATCAAATCCAATACATTCAGGCTTCACGTCAAGCACTTAACCTTTAGACTACTAAATTGGGTTTGGGGCTATTGATCTTGGATTGGAGTTTGATTGTGTACATCATCACTGGCACACATGCGAGTCGCGTGTTTAGAACCTACTTCACCTAAAATTTCAGCTTGGGCGACAGGTTAATATCAGTAGTCCTCGCACAAGTAGTGATACTTAATGCCAAAAATACTATACATGCACTCAACAAATGAAATATATTAATTTTTAAATTACTTTCTTACTGTCGTTACTATTATTTTACTGTTTTTTTGAACAGGTTGGCGATTTGGCTAGTATTCTGAAAGTAGAAAAACGACGTTTACAAGCATTGGATAGTTCGAAAGAATTTTCAAGATTAGAAACCGCACTTCTAATTGATAGATATCGTTTCCTAGATTTATTGCCATGTACAGATTCAGAGCTTAGATCTTTGGGTTATCGAGTAAGTATATGTTCACTTGTTTATTTATTTATTTTTTAAAAATTGATGATACCATCACTTTTTGTGTGATGTGGATACTATTTAAAACAGTTACCGTTTAATTTACTTTATAGGAACTCACTCGCTTTCAGTTGGCGGGAATTGGAAAAGGATATGATGATATGTTGTGTGGTGTGATCTCTTCCCATGGAGCTGCTGGGGTTTCTTTAGGATCCACACTATCCGGTGTCTCTGGTGGTAGTGCAGGTGTAGTAGTCGGTGATGCTCTTGGTTCAACAATCAATGGAACTGATCCAAGGCCAACTTATCCGCAACCTGATGTCAGTCAGATGTTACCATTTAAACCGAAAGCATATCCACGTACTGGAAGTCACCCAGTAGCTGGTGGTGAATTCCCACCACCACCGGCTGCTTCATCTTTACTGAAACTAATTCCACCACCACAATGTTTTCATGGTCCATTTGTTGATGTAGATAAATTTTTAGAACATTTCCTAGAATTAGAAATCCCTGATGGTAAGTGGATTTGAATATATTGATCCATTATTACAACTAATGGGAGTTTATTTAATAATTTGCATTCATCCGCTGCTTCATTATTTTTCTATTGTTTGAACCTGCACTGATATATCACGTCGCAAACTGGCCTTAGCTTACTTACCGTTAAAAGTCATAAGTCACTGAACAGTTATTTTTCCTAGTTTGGACTCAGTATTGGGCTAGCTTTGCTGTACTAATTGTATCAAAAGTGTTTATTTAGTATTTGCAGACAAAAAGTTTTCATGTCTATCAGGTTCTGTGAAGGTCTGCCTCAGCAGTGCGCATCCACGATCCCGCCTCGCGAGATTCGAACCCACGGCCGTCCAGTGCTTCCAGGTTTGCCATGGTGGTCTAGCTTCAATTGACTCATGATCTCAACTAAATAAAATTACTAAAATCTCCACAAAACTCCCTTCTGACAATTATATTAGTTCCCCGAATTTCTGTTACGTACAAAAATTCTGATTTTGATGTTGGTTGACAGTTGTTTTAAGTTCCAGAAGTTCCTTAGTTGTGGGAATAGTACCCCCTTGCTTATAGGAGTCTGCGCCTTCACATCTGAGTCAGATCGTCTTTGTTTACCAATGATATTGTCCAAATATGTAAAAGTCTACAACTCCTCTGGAGCTTCGTCATCAAGTGGGATTTCGTCGATGCTCACAGTATCGTATTTCAGGATCTCGCTTTTCCTTTGTGAATGTCTGGGCCTACTGTTGCAAAAACTGGTACTACACTGGTTATCTTCACCTTCATTTTTCACTGTTTATGAGATGATTTTCGTAGATAAAATATAGTATCTAAGAAGGTTTTATACAGTTCTCCTTTCCGTTCAGTCAAATGCTTTCTCATGTTCAACTATGATCCGTTGTGATACTAACTAAAAAATCACAACTCAACCAGGACCGAATAGCTGTTTCGTGGAAATATTTAGTGTTGGTTTAAGTGATGTAATGCATATTGTTACATAGTTTTCGTATATGGAGACAGGCACTAATAGCGATTGATTCCAATCTGTGGTGGAAATATTTCCACAAATCATTTGTGTAAAGAACATCATTTTGTCTCGTAATGTTAGTATGTTTGCGAAAATATTGTTTCTGTACACTTAAAATTCTTTTTAACTTGGGCTCCCATTGTTTGCTTAATAGTTGAAAACGAAAAACGATTATAGACTCACTTCTTTTTCCTGTGTGGTCATTTTAAATTCACGTTTTTCGACGAAATATTTGATCGGTTTTAATTACTATTATTATTATCTACCCGCTGAAGTAAATGTGTTGACAATTATTCTGTGTGTTCATTTCGTCAAGATTATATGGAAGTTGTTGCAGGTGAATCTGAAGAATTAGCTACAAGTATTGACTCTGGTACAGCTTTATCCATTGAATTGGCTAGTACAGCGACCTCCGCTGCCCCACTTTTGTTGGCTGCTCGTAAACGTCGACAGCAATTAGCTTTAGATAGTTTAGCTGGACATGGTAACCGTGCTTCCGTGGCTAATCAATCTAAATTACGTAAAAGGACAAATCTAAATGCTTTTGGAGACTCTGAAGATGAAGAAGAAGAGGATGATGACGATGATGATGATGAAGATGAACGTGCAGCTGCCTTATTGGGAGGTCAGATTCTTGGCTCTGGATCAGAGTTAAGAAATCCTCTGTCTGCTGCTACTCTCGGCTGTAATATGCCTATGGATTTATATAGGTTGCGGCAAATGCAAAGAGCTAAGTAACCGATTTCTGACATTTTACTCCTTTGAGGGGATCCCATTTGTATAAAGTTTTTATTCCCTTTAAAATCTTGATAAGTTTTTGTAGTCTGATCAATAAATGTTTTTTATATAGTTGTTTCACTTTTTTGGTTGTGGTCCCGCTACATTTCCTGTTCAAATAGGTTTACATTAATTTACTGTATGGAGTCATTGTATCGAAGAAGAAAACGACCTTATTATCTTTATTGATAAAGTTCACGGAAAGTATTATTGTTTTAAGTTTTTTCCATTCCGTATGCAGGACTAACCTATTAAGTAAATGAACCGAATAGGAGTGTAAAGTAACTCAGTTATGCTGCAACAGATGGAAGCTGATTCGAGGTGTTTATTATAGTAATAGACGAAAACTTAAAGCAGTGAATACTTCTTATGAGAACAGAAATGTTATAAGATACGGCTATTTATGTTGCCATGATAAATATTAAGTCAGTAATGTTTCTTTGTCCAGTGATGCTTCAACTCCATGGTCCAACAAGTGTTCGAAGATGAGCGAATGTAGAGTTAACGTTATTGACTTCTCTTTGTGTTTGGAACATTTTTCCTCCAAGAAGACTTTCTTCCTCAGAAGTTGGAAGGGAAGCACCTGATCACTGCTGAAATATTTTGCAGGAATTAGTTTCTTACAGACTCAATTCTAGATTGGTCTTCAGACTATCGAGCACAGTGTCGTAGCTTAACCAAAGTTAGAACAAGTAGGCTATTTGGCATGGTAAACTTTATCTTTTTCGAACAATAACTAGAGGATGGGATAAATGAGTCAACGAAACTTAATATCGTTTATGATGGACATGGAAGATTGTGATTGATGGATAAACAAGGCAAAGTCATATAAGGCCAGAGAGAGTCAATGTAATGGTAGCTGTTTAGTTCCATCGCTGGGTCCGCTCATTCATCATGCTTTACAACTTTAGTGAGGTTGCAATGTGTGCACTTAGTTTACTACGTAGTTGTGGTTCCTATGTCTATGGAGTAAGTCCGTAATTGTAGTTATGGGCAGTTTCAATAAGACATATCGGACCCCCATTAGTTCGACCAAGTTGAAAAGATGGAGCTCCCTATAGCGAAGTTGATGGTAGATTAGTAAGTAGTTCCGTTCGACTAGACTGTAATAAGCTTATGTTTACTAGTCTCAGTCTACTATAGGCTTAACTGTGGCGAGTTGGATGCTTAGGTGGCATAGGATTAGACCTGAATAATTCCATGAATTTTGGAACTGATCAATCCTGGACTGGTGGCCGCAATTTCCTGTTCCCTTAGTACATACAGTCTAGACAGTTTTACTGAGTAATGTTATATTTGAACGAGAATAAAAAATATGGACATCATAGATACAGTGTGATAATGCTTCCACAAGTGTCGTTTCCGCCCAATCAATTTATTAATCAGCGCCAGCCATAGTTAACCTTGTTGCTCAGCACCCATTGACCATCTCTAGTGTCAGAATCACATTCAGACTGACAACCATTCCGGTGAGGCTCAGAGCTATTTTGCCTATCTTATAGGTCTTCATCAAGGCGTAGGGCAATCAGTGCTCTAGGCATTGGTTCTCCGGAACCAATGTAATCTGAGAGATCTGCCCCCATAGAATGGAACCTTGAGGTTCATATATATCAGTTGCAACATCATTTACGCGCTTAAATGATAAGTTCGGTTCACCTTACGTCTGCGTCTTTTCGAAACGAACAAGTGAGAATTGCAGCTAAATCATAATTAAGGGATTTAATATACTGTTTCATGCCTACATGATGGTAATAGCTTGAATATACTGTCTCAGAAAATTACATCTGACTACCCGGAAGAGAGTGGGATTGACCGTGTACAAATAAGATTATAATAATTGTGAAAAAATTGCCAGTGTTAGACTGGTCTCCCATAAATGACCGAACGTTATTCCTGATTACTAAAGTCCAGGGCCTCAGGGTTTGTAATAATCACGTTTTGGCCCTAAATGACATTATTGAGGGTAAGACTCTGTTGTAGGACTGTGATCTTAGTTGTAGTAGTAGTAAGATGAAATGCTAGACACTAAGAGCGTAGCCAAGAGAATCAAGTAGTGTATAGCACTTACATTTATATTCCACAAATGTCTGTTACATGGTCTAATAAGGAAGAAGTAAGTTGAACTTTCAATACTATTTTCAACAAGCAGCTATACCAGGAATAATGGAAGTACAAAAGAACCGCTACAATTGTGTCGATCATGGAGCTAATTGTGAACCTTGTAGCGCCTTATCAGGATCTGTAAATGATGAGAACGTGACATGAAAATCCATGAGGGGGAGCTTATATCTTTCTTACTATGTACATTTGACTAATCAATCTGAATTAGCGTGCAAATTGTTAGTCCACTCACTGCTATTGCAACAAATCCAAAAATGATGAATAACATTCGGTCTGGAAATTTTTGAGTGACAGAAGGGACCCAAATTGATGAGAACCACGTGCAATCCTTGTCCTACGGTGGAACACAGGAAAGTCTAGTCAACGACCAAACGATCAGCGGCAAATAAATCCTAAAACAAACGGTTTTCTATGTCTTTGACATTGATGGTGACCTCATTATTTTTACTGGACACAATCTGGCTGGAGGCGCTTGGTAACTCATCCTCAAAAGATCACTGTTTCGTACTCCATACTTTGAATTTCTTGCAACTACTAGCCTGCACTCCTAACTACTTGTTTGATTGGGCTTATTATCTTTCGATTATAGAGGTGTTGCAGATAAAAGCGTTATGAAATCCTGCATATCTGTGACATCTTTAAACAAATAACACCTACAAATCTTCAAAGATATCACAATATTGAAAGAGTGGACTTTTTCGGCACTATATTTACCCGTTGCCGTATAGAGATTTAAAGGACTTCAAGATAGTTGTGATAGGTTATTATTAACATGTATAGGGAAGGAGGTCTTAATTTAGGTTTACAAATTTCTCAACATTTAATATAGAGTGATAAGACGTAATGCCTAAACAATGTACAGAAGTGAGTGCTTTATTTATGGTTTTTAACCCTAAAAGGAAGTAATCGTCTATCTCCTATTCATCGAACTTATATAGCTACATCGGTCTCCCCCTATAATCAGATTCTGTAGGAATATTTGCCCTGTCAATGCAGAGTAGTGGAGAATCTGCGTAATTCATCCAGTATTTGACACTGGTTCGTTTACTGCGTAAGATGAGTACCGGTCACCTAATAATCGGAATTAATCTTTAAATGCCATATAGATTCCCTGTGTGTTATTTTTTTCTCGGTCGTATTTACCCTTATTTCACACATTGTTGCACATAGCTTGATATATTAGTCCTGTTTCTGAGAATAAGAGCTAGTAAGGGAATTAAAGATAAAAGACGTACTAAGAATATCGGAGAAATTGCCACGAGCGAGCTATCCAACACCTTGTTGCTGAGGCACGATTTTATCATGTTATGTCCGACTATCAGATGCTTGCTCACCACCCCGTTGAGCCGTTCTAAAGTCGAAAATAAAAGAAAGTCTGCCTCACAGAAGAGATGAATGAATAAATTCAGACAAACCTGAAAAATCGCCGAATTCCTTTTGTAAAATAATTACATAATAAAAATATAGTTAAGCTTAACAAATGTTGGGTCCTACGCAAGTGTTAGGTCCAACAGAATGTACTGGCAGTCTAGAGGGAAACAGACACGGTTTAAGCATCATGCAAACAAATATATTAAAATGGAATGTAACTTAAAAGCTTATAAGATCCTGTTATAAGTTGAATTCATTACTTAACCCTGTCAAATATGTGACCCTGAGTCTGTGTGATATTTAAGATTATTTGAATTATAGTATAAACTAGTAATCCCAACAATAACGCAATTTAATCAAGAAGTATTAGATGAGCACGAACGAATGTACTGTATTTGGAATTCAAAATCAAAACAGTCATCAATACAAAGAAATCAATGATTCATATAAACACCAAAGCCTGTGACGATCACTTTTGACATCTTGGTTCGTAACCGCGGATACAAATAGTGTTTTCTGATAAGAACTCGATTCTATGCAGTTTCAATGATGTTTGTATAATATTCGCCATATTTAAACAATTTGTGTAGTGTTTTGAAGAATATTTCATTGACTGGAGAAAAAAGAAGGCCAGAAAAGTGAAATGTGCAAACGTTTTAAGTTTGTTTGTGAAACTGAATAAGCGCAATTGAAAAATCATTAACGTAGTAAGATTTGATAATAAAATAAGAGTTTATGCAGTAATATTATACAATGGTGAGATGAAATCCTTGATTAATCGCAAAGAATGATCGTCAAATGCCAATTTGGCTGGGTCATATTTACGTAGTGAATATTAAATGAGTCTGAAAATTCAGTTGATTTAATGAGGTGTAGTGCAAGTTTCTGTGTATTTAATTATGAACTCTGGATGGATAGGAATAAAATTTATAAAGAATAAGAGAAAAGAGAGGGATAAAAAGAATGCCTGATGTGTCAGGTATGATAAAAGTAATAATAAATATGAACATAAGCGGACTCTATATATTTACATGAAAAGATAAAATAGATGAACAAAACTTCAAAGGTTTTGCACTTGACAGTCAATCAAATAGATAGCAGATGTTTCTTATATAAATAATTAGTAATCACATTGACACCTAATAGGTGACACCAACCACTTTCGGAGAGGTCATCAAAAAGAATTTTGGATCCTATTACTGTCTCACCGCAACTGATGCTTGCTGAGAGCCTGTTTCACATGGTTGAATGGCGAATAATGCGAAATTCTTATGTACGTTTTGCGGGTTCTCAGAATCGATAGGATATTCCCTTTAATGCTCACTTTGTGGTATGATATGATACAGCAGAAAGGAGTAGATGCTGAAGAGCCAAAATTACTATTTATAAGTCGGTGGATAAATACAAGGTTTGATTTAATGCCCCCAAATCCTATGGCATAATCAAGGGTGGGGAAAGTCTGTTCTTGCCGAAATTCTTTCACATGCCCACGTGTATGCAGCCACTGACAGGGAAGTCATACTCACTGCCTTCTTGCTGCGGAGGTGTTGTGTACGAAATTGAGAGAACGAAAGGCGAATGTCCGGCGCTCTAACAAGGTTAGTGGACACGGAGGGTCCATCTAGGGGTTTGGAAAATTCCGATTCCAAACCAATGGTACACATGGGATTCAGGATCCTGAGGGGACAAAACGCATATGAACCTATTGTTGGTCACGGCCTACCGTGAGATTGTATCTTCTCGCGTTGCTCCACTGCCATGTAGATTAGACCTCTAGGTCAAAGACTCAGGGAGTGGCCCTCTAACAAAACCACCTGCTCCGGTTTGAGAGCACCGGCAGTGTTCCAGCCCCTACACCGATCGAATGATGAAACGTAGCACATATATATTTGGTTCCTCCTTATGCTAGTGTTTGTGTTAAAACAAAATGAAAGAATGATTTAGTACGCCCGATCCAGGGAGGTTTTAACTTGAGTTGTTGACATCTTTTGTGATAATCTCATTGCTGGAATACCCCGAATACAGCTTTAGTGAATCTGTAGAATTATTGTCTACTTCGTTATTAGTACTATTATAATAACAGACCCAATTATCAAATTGTAGATATGTTATGTGACTGCCTAATCTATAAGATCTTACGTGCAAGTCACATCATCTTCTAACAATCCGCGAGATAACGTTTGGCGTTTGTAGAGAAAACGGTATTTCTTACTCTTCGGCATCCACCCATTTGTATTCTATGATATCATCCCACAATCTACGCAATAAGAAAAAAATATTCTAGCGATTCCAAGAACTTACACAAACTCACGCCAGAATTTTTTCGTTATTTGCTACTTAACCATGTGGAACAGACTACCAGAGAATCTACGTTGCAGTGAAACTACGATCTGGTTCAGAAGTCTCCTTGATGATTTTCTTTCCGAAAGTGGATTGTGTTACCTATTGAATATCAATCTGTCTAACAATGATTTATACAAACAAGGTCTGTCATCTATCTAGTTGGCTGGAAAGCAAAGTAGAACCTTCGAAACTCTTCTCATTTATATTCTTTTCTTTCTATTCATCTTAATATCCGAAGTTATCTCTTGTTCATATTTATGATAATAATTATTATTATTATGATCGATCCCTCGACACATTAGATATTCTTTTCATCCCTTCTCTTCCTCCTAAACACCTAAAGTCTCTCTCTCTCTCTCTCTCTCTCTCTCTCTCTATATATATATATATATATATATATATATATATATATATATATATAACACATAGAAATTTATATTTGTTTACCATTTGCAATTAATTATGACATCTATGGCATCGTTCTAAATAGAGATTGCACAAGAGTTTATACTAATATCAAGTTTTACTCGGTATCCTATTACATAAATTTACGCGTATTTACCCAAGTGGACTAAAGAAAATTATTTCTTTAAATTAATGGTTTATTTCAGAGGTCGATATTATCATGCTTGAACCCTCTCATTATGTGTTCATTTTTATTTCTCTTAGAACTTCCTTTTCCTCTCTTCCTTCTAAATAAATATTATTCGTAAGTATCCGAAGTTTGTAATTAAAACAATATCTTGTTTTATACTCAAATTAACTTCTCAGACTTGTTTTATCTTCACTCTCTCTCTCTCTCTCTCTCTCTATATATATATATATATATATATATATATATATATATATAATAATTATTATTATTATTTGGTAATCTTTTGCACCTAATTGAGACTTTCATAGCATCACTGCAAACCATTACCACATAAACAATTATTCTACCATCATATCTTATTGTAGTGATAAGTTATATTCTTATTTATTTTTGTCTTTTTGTTATTCTGTGGTGTTTATATGAAGCAATGAATCCCTTGTATTGATGACTGTTTCGATTTTCATTTCGAAATACGGTACATTCGTTCGTGCTAATCTAATACTTCTTGATTAAATTGCGTTATTGCTGGGTTTACTAGTTCATATTATAATTCAAATACTCCTAAACATCACATTTGCGTCGTGATGGAACGGTTGGATATACATTCAGATTTCAATGCTTTTGAGGATTACATGAAGAGGTTCGAAATCTGGGCTATGACCAAGGAAGATATTGAGGATATCAATATTGTGGCCCAATTCCTGACGTTCATCGGAAAAGAAACATACAGCTTGATAAAGACTTTAGCGTTTGCAGACAAACCGATTTCACTCCCTTATACAACTCTTAAGCAACTACTACTGGACCATATAAAGTATTTAAATTTCGAATGCGGTAAAGGAAAAAAAATTCAATGAAATGACTCACCAAGACATCAGGAATTCCACTGCTTTACTACGTCGTCTCAGTCCAATACGTAATCAGGGTTATTCAGAGAGTTCATTGGTGAGTTGTGAAACAGTTCACGAAGATGAACACAAGTTTGGTAAATGCTTGTTCTGTGGTAAGTTTCCCCCATGTAATTCGTGTGTATTCTGTAATTCTAAATACTTTAAATGTGGTAAAACTAGACACATTCAGTCAGTTTGTAATACCATGGTTCATTTTGCTGAAACTAATGCTAAAATTTGTGATTCTACTAAGGTGGATGTTTCTAATGATCATTTATCTTTATCCAAGACTTCGAGAAGCGGTATAGAGTCACATAGCAGTCCAGAGTTGAATGAAACCCAGAATCATTGTGAGACAAAAGTTTTTAATCAACCAACTTATCGGATTTCTCATGTTATTGTACCAGATATGGTTTGTCGTAATAATTCACACATTTCTGATGAAATTTCTTACAACTCTGAGAATAATATGTTGAATGAGTCAAATCATGACCAAAAATCGGACTCAGTTTTGATAGATGCTGATTTTTCTAATGATCCATTATTCTCTAATGAAACTCTTAATAAATTTGATGAAAATATTTCAAAAGAATCAAATGCTGATGTCATATCATATATTATTCATCCTCATAATGCATTTGTTTCTTGTGGGAAACTTGTTCAACGCAAAGCACGAGTAATAAGTGAGCTTGATTTTCATTACAATTCGGATAACTTCATATCAACTGTTGTTTACACTTATCATGAAGTCACTTCCGATGAATACTCTGATCAATATGTTAGATATGTTTTAAATAAAGCCACATTATTCATAACTTGGGGATATGAAGATCCAACATTATTTCGTGGGGGAGAAAGGTATTGGAAAGTCTATGATGCGAATTCTAAATATCAGTGGTTTCACTACACAACTGACATAATTATTGTATACAATTCCAAGAATCAGGCGAATCTGTTTCAATTTCGGTTGTTAATTCTAATACTAACGAGTGCATTCTAGATAATACAGAGTCTATATCCAATACACTACCGGACAGACGTAAGATGAACTTAAGAAGAAGACGTACAATCGATTACAGACACACTCCAATTTAAGCTGTGGCGGATGTAATGTTTATATGAACCAATGATTTCTTTGTATTGATGACTGTTTTGATTTTGAATTCCAAATACAGTACATTCGTTCGTGCTCATCTAATACTTCTTGATTAAATTGCGTTATTGTTGGGATTACTAGTTTATACTATAATTCAAATACTCTTAAACACCACATATTCATTCGACTTTGCAAACAAGGTCGTTTATTGTTGTTCTCTGTTCACAAACATGTTTATTAAACATAACCTACTTTTAGGACGAGAACGCGATTGGCGTAATGAGAACATTTATTATCACAACCAATTGTACCATTGATTGTTTTACTCTACTTGTTTGTTTAACTGTACCGAAAACACTTTTCCTTCCGTTGCGTGTAACCTTGCACGAACTTGCTTAATCTCGGCAGTTCCGCCTGTAAACTTTGGCGCGTCTCGGTATTCTTTCGATACTACGAGGTCGCCAACAAATATATCTTATGTTGACCATTAACAGCCTTCTGGCTTTTGGCCTACCGAGGGATCGAAGTCGATATCTGGCACGTAATCTTCCCTTTCGTTCTTCTAAACCAACTGAATGTTATCCTCAATTACACAGAACTTGACTTATTATTACTCTATTATCACTATCGTTTTTCCTCCTTCCTTTCTTTCTTTTTATTCAAATATGGTAAACGTTACTCTGATATTATTGCATTTCTGAAGAAACCAGAAATGGTTTCCCCACAACACTTACTTACCCATAAGATGAATAATAATAATGACAATAATAACATAATTAGGCTGAAGATAGAATAACATATTTAGTGTGAGTAAAGACGAATTATACAGAACGACATCGCTCCTGTAATTACTGTATACTATAATGCGATATTCAGGGATAGGTATGATACTTTTTCATATAATAATAATAATTTAGATTTTAAATTATTGAAAATTGTCACTATGAGTCCAATGGGCCTTTTTACTTTGAATACTTGGGATACTATATACTTATAAAAGCTCAAACTGTTGTTATACCTTTAATCCAAGTCATGAACAGTATTGATGGGTTTCAGTACGTGTTTGTGTTATATCTCGAAGAGATTTATGGATGGTAACCTTTGAGGACTATTTGTGGACTAATGTGATGTGTATATTTCCTATTGTATAATTGTTAAGTAACTAAGGTATTCATATTCGTGTCCCTGTTATCATAAGCTTTATTTTGATCTATAGACTATTATTGTACGATTTGCCATTCTTGAGTTATCCCTTGTCCATTAATTACTGTTCCCCCTATTCACAGCCACATTGGCTGAATCTTGTGTAAATGTTATTTTCTATTTTATGGTATGATGTGTTCTGTTTGATTGGTATATATACGCAGTATGTTTGTGAATAATGAATCATATTGCAGCGGCTGTTATTGGTGTTCTGGACTTAACTGGCTGGGCTAGGCAGAAAGCACGGCCGATACGCACTCTAGACTGCTCGCACGGTTTTCGTGTGTCACTGTCCCAATCGATAATTCGCTGCTCTCTGATTGGCGGTCTCATAACGTCATATATATCAACTGGGCAAGAACGTACGCATGCACACGATATAACAGTTTGTATAGAACCAGATTTAAGTTACGGCTGTGGCCGATGTGAATAGATCCACTTTTATCATTAATCAGCGACAAGTTTCACAACACAGCTCAGTCGCACAATTTGTCTGCAATTTCTTCGATTACCTCTGAAATATAGCTTTTGTTGGCAGGAGGCGAGGATGAATGGACCATGTTTGGGTTGTGGTGGACCAAAAATTACATGAATTCAAAAATGACAATAAAGTTATTATGTCCAAAATTTAACGTTATAATATGTCAATTATAACTTATGAACACAAAGAAATGTTACAGGACGTTATTTAAATCGGTAAGCTTAGGCGTATTGGAGTTGCATTTGGTACCACAATCTACAACTGTAGGTAATTAAGGGTAATGTTTGCCCTATTGAAAAAGAAAATACATGTCACCAACGAAGAGGAGAAAGTAACGGGCCAGTCACACTTTCTTGTGTAACTCCACTGGTTATATTCATGGGCTTGGAGTAGCAAGATCCGAAGTGAACGTTTTGTCAAAAATAGATTTGGACCAGAATAGTAGGGCATCCTGTTTGACAAATGAGGAAGGCTTTAGAAAGTTGTGTGAGACTCACTAAAACCGAAGTAAAGAATTATCACTGATAGACCGAAATCTCTTCGTTATGTAATTTGATCGAAAAATGCCAGGTGAGATGTGGATCATGGGCGTCTTGTCATCAACTCATGTTCATAAAAGCTGATGAGGCTTGCCGAAAGTAAAAATGACATTAGCTCCTTGTTGACGATCTCCATTATTCTTGGTAACGCGGATATCAAGTCAATGGGTCTGTAGTTAACAATATTGCTACGTGATTCCTCATTGAGTCTAGGGATGATAAGCGATGTTTTTGCAACAGCTTAGGTTGATTAGTCAAGAGTTGATCTCAAACAAATAAGTGTCTATCGAAACAACAGAGCTCAAATATTCATTCACTTCCTTATTTCGTAAAGGCCTTACATTCCCTATTCTCCAATATTAAATGTTGAAAAGCTTTGTGTGTTTGAACAGATAACCTCTCACTCTAAATAAAGATATATTCACTGTTAATCTTGTTTCTTCTATCAAAAGAACGACGGTTACCTACAAGCACAAAATTTTCCATACAGATGGATAAGCTTCGTAGCTCATGAACAGGGTGAATAGTTTCAAACAGAAAAATGGTATTTCTTTGCTATCGTACTTCACGAATGATCTACGAATCCCATCATGTTTATCGTCATCAAACTTTTTCAATGAGGTTATAGCCTAGCGATGTTGGGAGATATAAATCCAGTCGCGGATAGATGTTTAGGTGCCAACATTGAAAACGTATTGGCAGAGGTTTTGGTTTCTGTGTTGTAGCATCGCGAGGAATGGCAGTTAAATCGTTCATAAATTATATCAGGGCCGTCTATATTTCTGCCATTAATAATTAAGAATCTGGTTGTATTAGGAGAATCCAATTTCACACTGGGTTTGAAAAGCCGAAGTATTTACAAGTCTGGATTTTTGTTCACCAATTCTTTATTCTTCATAAAAAAAATCATTTCTGTCGATTAACTTAAGTATAGTTTACAGCATATACAATTCATGGTGGTTTTGATAGCCGCGCTTTAATTTTCTTAGATTTCTATCAAGTTTTAAAAGTATTTTAGCTCCTGTTTGCGCTCTAAATGAGCGGAGCAGTAATACGTCAACTTGAGGTATGTGTGGAAAAGCGCAGTGTCAATGTTATATGTGGTGAAGTACGATTCCCATGGTAAGGATTGAATAAAAGTTTTAGTACACTTCCATGTTTGTTGATTAAACTGCTTACGCTGATACTATTTTGAAGCTTCAGAGTGATTTTTATTTTTCAATTGGGGTCTGATTGAGGTCTGTCGGTGATGGACACCGGTTAACTAATTTCAAATAAATAGGTTCCACATATCTAGTCTGGCAATCGATAGAGAAGTGTTAACTATCGGTATGATCAGAGGTTCATCAAATAAGACAGTAACCAGCAGTGTTTTAACTTATGAAAACAATTTAACCTCCGAGGATAGCCAATCGTAAGTACGTTCAGGTTAGGGCTTGTAGCATAGTTGAAAAGCTCTGCTCGGAATAAAGTGGGCCCAGATGACGCTCTTCAGTACCACAAAGTACCAGAAAGGACATGAGTACTTTGAAAAAATTGTACCTTAACTACCTAGCAAACTCCCTAGTGTTGCTGGAGACGGGTAACCAAAGTAATCGAATTAGACTCTATCAAGTATCTGGATCTATTCCACAACATTGAGAAACCAGTTCTGAGAAATCAATAAGTCCACAACGCCCCGTCCCAAACACAATGGTAATTTGTATCCTTAGGGAGCATCTTGAATTTGCCATCGGGATGCCTTATTTTACGGTGTGAAGAGTACATGAAGCCTTTATGTGGTAATTGTACACTATAGATCACCTGAAACCACGGGTTATCTGCAAAGTTAACTCTGTCAAGCTATTAAGGTAGCTGCGACAGCAAACTTCTCCCTGATTTTATTGGTGGATGCCGTCAGTGTTTCCTAAATAATAGTTTCAAATCGATTACTGATATTAGGGTTATGACCCAATAATTCACCTTTCTAGAAAATGTAGCTCAATAGCCCGGCGGGACCATATCGAGGTCCCTCCAGTTTAGATTACACTATCCCTAACAATGAAATAGAATTTGCAAACTTATTGATCTCGGGGCGTTTTGAACACGTCATGCCCTCATACCGTTCTGTATCGTGGCAAATGATTTACTATGTCAATATACACAGTATCAAAACATTTTCCAAGCTCATTACGACACTGTTAGGGTGAACTTTGAAGATGTATCCTATCCAGACGAGACTGAATCTGTCAACCTGGCGGAATAGTGGAATCTTGTGGTTCATCTGTGAACCCATACTTTTTTCTGTCATACATCAAGCCCCCCCTGGCTAAATTTCAGTATTCGAAAACTCATCGGGAATAAGCCTACTGTTTGGAACAACTGACGTTGCTCCGGTGATTGGTCATACCAAATAATGTTGCAATACACATGCATTGATCAAGTCACATGGGACAGAAAAACTCATCAGTCCTGTTTAACGGGGTCTATGGATAAAAATCATGAGTTTTAGTACTATTTATTGGAGCAGAAGATGTACATTTCATTGGATATCCTTGATTGCGATTACTCGACAATACACAGTTCTCATTACAGAGTTGTTAAGCTGCCAGCAAAAGATTCAAACCCAAATATTCTTAGTGCGCTATATTCCTACTCGGTGACTCTCGTTCAGGCTTTTCTCATTCTGATCCAAAATCGTAGAGAGTATCGGGCGCTTCAACCCAGATGGATCTGCTGGCTTGAGTGGAATCTATTGTCCTAAAGATTGTGCAGCTCCGATTTGCTTCCCCCTTGCTGATCTCTTTGTGTAGTTTTTTTTAACTAGGAATGAGCTACCCTCTTACTACAAGCATGGTCGTAATGTTAACGGCACACAAGCAGAGTAGCAAGTCGACGATCTACAATTATAGACAGCTTTCCATGTTCATAGGCAACCAGCTACTCAACGCTGGTTTCGCTCAAGAAGATCATTTGACACAAGCTTACTGACTCTATTAATGGAACCCGACCATCCTGTTTGCACAGATTTTCTAGACTTTTATGAAGCACTTGATGGAGCTGAGCATCACATTATCTGGTTAGAACAAAATAAAGGCAATTATGAAGTGTTCGATCAAATACCACGTAGATCGCTCATGGGGAGATCATTGATCATCTGAGTTTCCTTTCCTCCATCTGAATGATTATCAGTGATAATTTGAACCTTTTAAGGATAAACCAAAGGACCACTCATCCTCTTATCATTTATTAACAATTTACCTGGCACTATAGACTCTCAGGTTCTGTCATGCGTTGATGATTTCGAAATTTGGAAGGACTCAGATGATATCTTGACTCACAAAGATTTATACAGAATATACGACCTGACTACCAGGAATTTTCCCCTCACTACCACTAGGTACAGAATGCTAATAGTGAATGGAAGTGATACTCTAACCAGCTCGTGCTTTCTGGAAGATAGCAGTGTCACACTTTCTAACACTGTAAAGTACTTAGGGATCATTCTTTGTGATACTCTAAGTGTCGCATCCACTTGACCCTCTGTAGTCAGCAAATCATACTGTATTAGGGTTTACTTCCAGGCAGGTTAAAATGGTTGTGTCTGCTAGTAGTGGATCACTGGTTACTCCGGGTAGAGACGTCGATACATTTGACAAATAAGATGGAAATATTGATAAGTTGGTAAAAAAATACTGTGGTAAGTCCCCAAGATCAATCAAGTCCCTCCTGAAAGGACTTTCAAGGAGTTTTCTGAAAGCCCTCAACTGTTGAAAACTTTCAGTGCTTGACTACTCACTAATACTAGGAGATGTACCTGCAATCCAGTTTGGTGTATTGCATCTCTAATTTCTGGATATCGCCTCTAAGATTTGTGTTGGAACTGGGGTAGCCTGCATTCTCAGTCCTTATTCAAGAAATCATCATCTGGGCTATACCTTCTTACCTCAAGAAGGACGCCTCTTTGTTGAAACAGGTTGAAGCAGAGGCAACTGAAAGGTACTGGGACTGGAAAGTAAACCCTACTCAGCTATTTTTGAAGCTCCGTACTTGCAACATGTGGATAACAGAAACATTAAGGGGTATATAAATACGACAAACAATACAGCCCAAATCCTTTTCTCCTCAGCGGATCAACAGCCTGGTTTGTCACTGAATTATACCGAGGAAGATATTCATTGAAGATAGAACACGAATGATGTGACACAAAACTCCCCACATACACTTTTTGCTGTCGGAACCATTGCTTATGGAACTATTTAGCAGAGGCAATAGTAGCGGCACCTTTCCAGAGTTTTTCAAAACAGGTATCGACGCTAAGTTGAGTTCTGTAGGTGTAAATGATGATCACTCAGTATTACTTTACAATTGCACTATTAATAACTAGCTCGTTTTACGCTTTATTTTCAAAAGAAGAATAAGAAAAACCATACCTTTTCATTACCTAGAATTCTCCTTCCACATATACATTTATCCTAATGGACAAGTACTTAACTATTTCCATCATGTAGAATTTTAGGTTTGAGTTTTGAAGACCTAGACATACACAAGCGGCAATTTTGGTTTCTTCCCTAGTGTGTGTTGTTTAGGTGTTCGTTTTGTTGTAGTTCATCCTTTATGTCCATTTGAGGTCGTAGTAACTCATTTTATTTATCTTTTGGTTTAATGTTCCAGATATATTTAAGTTGGTCATCTGTTATATTAAACAAAGATATAATTCTATCCTTTTGTAGACAGTATTATCTCTTGGTTTTCGGTTACATGGACGTGTTATGTATTGTCTAAAAGGTTTTTAGACATTTAAAAGCTTCCAGTTGTAGGTGTGCAGTGGTTTCAACCCCCTAGTTGTAATACTCTTTAGGAATCTGATCCATAATGGGTGACTAAACATGAATAAACATGTATTTATTGCTACCTTGATGACCGGTATGGATCGTAATATATTTAAAAGTGTCACTTGTCATAAGGTTTCAAAGGGTCACCATATTCGAACTACTAAAAAGGCTTTTAGTGTTATTTTGTCAAGGTTATCTTGAGATCTCAGTAAATTTACTGATTCTAGGCTTCCAAAATAGTTTAAGAATTTATTAACCTTATCTAGGTTCCTCGGCGTCGATGTAAAGTCATCCTCAAGGAGTACTAGTACGTCTTTCCTCACTTCCATTTTGATTTGGGAATTTAAATTGGTTTTATTGCCATTATGTAAGGTCACTAATAATTTGTTTCAGGCCTGTCTGGACTTTCATAAAACCTTAAGATATATTCTTCTGATTTGTAGATACATAGGTCTAGCTTCATACCTATTTCGCGACCTAAATTGCTTATTTTTTTCATATCCGAATGAGGGTTTGAACTTAGCTAAACTAGATAGTACTCAAACCAAGATGTCATTTCTATACCTGATCTCTACTGCTACTGGTGCTATCACCATATCTACTATTCTGGTACATGTCTTACCAGTTTAGTCCGTTGTGTTAATGTGGTGTGTTGCGTGACGGGCCCTCTAATGTTCTTGTTTTCAACCAATGATTTATAAACGGGGATCCAAGTCATCAAATGTATCATTGTTAATTGCATTGATCTCGTCGTACTTATTTGTTCAAATGAAAGATTCACAACTGCGAACCTAATTACACATTATTATTCTTTGGAACGTTGATTAACATTGGTGATAGGTTGATATTTATGTTTATACACTTACTGAGTAGTACTAAATATCTTTTTTTTTCTGTTAGTAATCATTTGCGTATCATTACTCGATAAATGGCTAATCGCACAGTCAAAGATGCGCATACAGTTCATGGGACAAATCCTCAGTATCTTCTGGAGAAAATTGTTCGAAGTCGAATTTATGAGTCGAAATTCTGGAAAGAGCATTGCTTTGCTCTTACAGGTATATTGAATTCATCTCTTACTTTGTCTTATCTAAAGCTGAATTACTTGTCGATAAAGCTGTGGAACTTCGTTATGTTGGTGGTGTGTATAGTGGGAGTGTTAAACCAACTCCTTTTTTATGTCTTACATTAAAAATGCTTCAGATTCAACCGGACAAAGATATTGTCATCGAATTTATCAAACAGGAACCATACAAGTTAGTTTGTGGTTCGTAAGAATGTTTTTATGTTGTTCAGATACGCTCGTGCTTTAGGAGCATTTTATCTTAGACTGGTTGGTGATTCTGTTGAAATATACAAATATCTTGAAACGTTGTATAACGATTTTCGACGTCTTAAGTTCCAGGATAAAATGGGAAGTAGGTTACATTTTTCAAAGAGTTACGATGAAAATTTTTTCTTTGTGTAACAGATTTCAGTTTGATTTACATGGATGATTTTATTGATCAACTTCTTACTGAGGAACGTGTCTGTGATGTTATTTTACCTCGTTTACAAAAACGTGAAGTTCTTGAGGAGCTAAATGGTTTAGAACCACGACAATCACTTCTAAATGAAGACTTAGAAGATTTACAATATGTTGAGGAGCTGGACACCTTAAATCATATTGAAGAGAGTTATAAGTCTAAGGATAAAGAAAAATATAGGAGACGAGATTATGGAAAAGACCACCATCATCGACGTAGACATCGTGAAGAATCTCCTCATGCTGAACGTAGAGAAAGAGATAGAGACCATATATCATCAAGACATAAAGATCGTGAAGACAATGAACGCAAACACGATCGTGATAAAGCTCATAGGTAGGTAAACATGATTAAAGTTAGTATTCTCATTGAAATACAATACAATTTCCATGTTAGTATATCAGTCTCTAAATAATGATGCGAACATTTTCAGTAGTAACATCATGGCATTGTTAAAGTTTTATGGTAGTTTTATCACTCGCAACTTGGGTTTTCATTGGTAAAACTCTTGATATCAGTATAAATGTTATCAGTTGAATAGGTAAAAGTGGGATTGTTGAAATAAAGTACATCAGCTCAGTCGCTTATGAAGAAGCGACTTTTCTCAGCTATGATGTTTGCGAAGTTGAGAAAACGAAAAGCGAATTTCTGGTGCTTTATCGGGTTAGTGGATACGGAGGATCTACCTAGAAGAATTGGAAAACCCTGATCCCAAACCGATGGTACACATGGGCTTCAGGATCCTGAGGGAACAAAACACGTATGAACCTATTGTTGGTCACGGGCTACCATGAGATTGTACCTTCTAACGTTGCTCCACTGCCATGTAGATTAGACCTCTAGGTCAAAGACTCGGATGTAGTAAGTGGCTGGTGACTGATGCTCAAGTAGGTAAACTAAGCGAAAGGAAAAGACACGTGGGTGGATCTTATGGTATCGGGGCTCAAAGAACAGATAATGGTAACCGTATGTTGCAGCTATGCTCAGATAACCGCCTGTTTCTTGCGTGGTTGTATAAACCAGATATTCACTCATTCATTCAGTCAGGTCCTAGAACATAGACATACATTCAGACGTCCCACAATCGTAGTATTTCTTGACCTTAAGGCGGCATTTGACTCCGTTGATCGTGAGGTTCTATGGCAATGTTTGTCACTTAAAAGAGTACCAAAGAAGTACATTAACCTTATAAAGGCTCTCCACTAGAACATAACTAGTCGAGTTAGAGTCTATGGCGAACTGTCATCAGAATTGTTTACCTCAAGTGGTGTTCGTCAGGGCTGTCCACTCTCTCCATTCTTGTTTAACTTTATCGTAGATGTGCTTTTGGAAATAGCACTTTCCTCATCCAAACTTAGAGGCGTTGAACTTCTCTCAGGAGACTCACTTGTTGACTTAGAATACGCCGATGACGTAGTTATATTTAGTGAAGACACTGACAAAATGCAGAATCTTCTGACCACTATAAGCAACAATGCAGGTATGTTCGGGATGCGATTCCATCCCTCGAAATGCAAAATGTTACTTCAGGATTGGGTTGCATCGACACCTGAACTAATGATAAGGAGTGAAGTTGAGCGTGTGTTCGTTATTGTTCTTCTTTTTCTTATACGCACTTAACATTATCTCTTCACATTCCCATTTTTATTGTGTGGTGCATATGTATTTTTTGTCTCTTTGTACCAATATTTTTGTGTTCAAATAAAATAAAAAATTCAGTCTTCAGAAATAGCACTAAATAGACATACATAAGTAAGCACACATGATTGATCATTGGATAAGCCTTCAAGTTAGATACTTTCAATTATGTAACTCGTTACATCTTCATTTAGCTAAGTAAAATAAAAATCAGTCATGCTATTTAGGCTTATCAGACAAGAAGTATCGTTTGGCATATAATCGTGACAAATCATCAGGCAAACTTAGTTTTTCATGTAACTATTCATCTTTACTAGATTTTCCTCAGTATTTCTTCGTTCTTAACATTTTTTAATTATTTCTTAATAGACGTAGTCATTCTGGAGATCGTCGAAATGCTCGATCCAAACGTGATGATAGTCGTTCGCCAGGTAATCAGAAAAACTATTTAATAAATACTTATTTTAGATCATAAACGTACTCGAGATAAAGATCGTGATCGACGACATTAAATGTTGAGTAGACTGATTTATTGTATATACTATGTTAATAAATACTTTTTTGTATAATCATGAGTTAGTTCAGTGTGGCAGATGTTTGAAGGGATATGACAAGAAAAACATCACATGATTGTTAGTATTTATTAATATGTAGTGATAGCAGCTCTCAGGCAATTGATATAAAAAACATATTTCGGTTATCAGTTGGTTAAAACTTGAAAACAGTGTTTAGTCGATGAAATAAGCTCAAATGACTTCACGGTATTCAGATATCAACTTTATCTTAATATGGTTTTCAGTCATAATTCAAGCGATAGGAAAGTATTTATACGACGGAAAAAAGTAATTCATTTATCAATTACGGCTTTAAGTCACATTCGAGATTTAAAGGTTAATGATGCTACCCGATACCAGAGCCAACGAAATTCTTGCCTGTAACTTAAGAGTTGGAAGTAGAGCCCATTAACTACTAATCCATCTTCTTAGGACTGGACATACATGTGGCAAATAGGATGTACTAGCGCTAAAGAAACATGGTTTAACTAACTGGAATCACTATTCTAAATTTTATTCTGCTTTTCAACTTGCAAGACCTCAGGCCTTACAAAATCGCTGTTGGTAATATTTCCAATGAATGTTGGTGTTTAGACGTCGGTTATCAGTCCATAAAATACTAGCTTTTTATCACATTCCAGCACAGCATACTTTAGTTGCTATCATTCAAGATTACCTGTCGCAATAGAAGGGTATTTCAAACTCCTGAATTTTATAATTTACAGTCTCAGTTTTGCATAAATATCAATAGCAACTCAATTTCCGATAAAATGGGTGCTTTAAAAGACTCAGCTTGCAGCCTTGTTTTCAATGTCACAATGCTGTCTTTCAGTAAACCTGATGCAGTTGTTGCTAAAATAAAATCACTCATCTTATTAATAGCGCTATGAATAATGTTTAAGTAATCGATTCCCGAGCATATAATAAAACCCTCTGTAAATACTGCACACTTTCTACTGTATTATTACCGGACACATTTCCAGTAAGCGGCCTTAATTGTTTTTTTTCTCAACTATTGAAGGATAGGTTACAGTCATTAGAAAAGTATCGCATACTTCTGATGTGGATTATGTAGTCGAGTCACCGGGTTAACCCATAATAGCTTTACGATAAGAAGCAAATAGTTTGAATCCTGGCGGGGTTTATTTGGATGGTAAGTGAGGATAGGAGGTAGTTAAGTGGTAATCAGTAATATGATATCATATATTTCATTGAGATTTACCGAAGGTCTTGAAATAGATGTTTTTAAAGGTTTTAATGAACATTTGTCAAGGTATATCACACCAATGAGGGTCCATTAATTATTTAAAATATTCTTAATGTTCCTAACTTTATTCGCTAGTGTTCATCCATACCAGTTTTATTAATTCAAAATCTAAGGAACTAGTATCCGCAATTTTCTATTTGAACAAAGTAAAAACGACAGTATTTACAAAACGCAATATATATATATATATATGAAGTGTGAAAGAAATTCAGAATTAAAGTTTTTTTTAACTGGGCTCTGACGACTGTTTGGGTTCATTGTTCTAGAATATTAGAGACGACTTTATTACGTTAGTTAACGGACATTTGTAGGTAATTTAGGAAGTAAAAAGGTACGCGTGGCAAACCGTTAAAATATGTATAAAACTACAAGTTTATTTAGTCTATGGCTTTAGCAAGTTTAGTTTTTCTTATTTTTACTTACTTAAATAAAGTCTGATAGTCCATGTATCTTTAAATTCCTTATTTCCAATAATCTTTTATTTCATTACGAGTAAATAAATTCCGTCAATCTTATCTATATTTTTTGTTTTGTTCCAACATGATACACTTTATGTTGAGAAATCACATTTGATTTCACAAACTATACTGAGATGGTTAAGATTGTCAGACTGGTTATGCTTGCTGGTGTAAACTCAAATTCCAAATAATTAGATAAGCGATTCACTAGCTATCACTAGACAATTAGAACTCATACATATGATTAAATATTAGATTGGGGTAATATATTTTGTGAGATAATAATTTATCAATTAAATGATGAGAATGATTGAATATAATAGTGATCCTTTGCTTCTGCTTACTTTCCCCACGAAGTAATGAGTGACCTTTTACGAATATGTGTTCAACATGCTTGTTTTTTTCTGCATGTCGTCCATCTTTTGTACTTCGGACTTTGCACACAGGTTACTTATGAGGTGTGATACCTCTTATTGTATCCACAGAACTCAAATAGTTCTGTGAGTCTCAACAACGCACTAATTTATTTGGTCATCGATCATACATACTGTTATATCTAGAGCTTTGATTCTTGCTATGCCGCGTACTACTTGAACGATCGAACCCGCAACGTCACAAGAGAGAAGACTACTAAGTAGGATTTTTATTCCCCTTAAAACTGTCAAATATGGTACAAAAAATCTCATGTATTTATAGTTTTTGGCTAAAAGTGAATCATCATTTCGGACAGCCAATAGGCACATAAGGAGTCATTCTTGTCCATCCAATAGGGAAGCTACACGTCGACATTCTAGAATGTTCCCTTAGTGGTGATTGGATGGAATGTCTTCGGCTCTTTCTGGGCTTCTTGAGTTTGCCAACGGGCCACCTTTACACATACTCATGTTAAGTTCATCTTTTAACTAATTAATATGTGAGTTGTATTTAGCAAACAAGGTTTTTTCAATGTATCAGTAAGTTATATTTGAGATCTGATAAGTAATTCACGTCTCAATTGTAAAATCAGTCCTAACTCATAATATAGTACTGAATTGGCAAGGTCATCCACATTTTGTAACGAAGAGAATATTTCACAATGTATATCTTAAACGGTCTGAGTGCCAGGTCCCGTCTGACTCGTCCTTGCTTTGACTAGTTATCACCATTAGCTAGCCAGTTTAGATCAGTCACTTCTCGATATATTGATAACCTATCAAATATATATTAGGACCTCTTCGCTTTTGACTTCCCTCGGTGTCCACGTTTCAAATACAGGAGGTATTACTGGTTAACGTGTTGTCAAACTCCAAATACTTGGAGCATCTCCAACTTTTTGTGATAAATGAGTTTTAGCTTTCATTTTTTATCCATCTTTGATACAGTAAATGACTATTGGGTGTGGTGAAGTAATAATATTCTATCCGTTTTCATTAGGAAATAAAATGATTACATTTATGACGTCTCTCAGTTGGTTTGCATCTAGCTTAGAGGTACGTAGTAGAGTAAAATGTGTGTGAGAGAAACTAGAAGTAAAAAGGACAAGAGAAAAAGTGATCTGAGGCAGATAGAATACACACACCTAAGAATGATAGGAGTCAAGGTCGATTGAAGATCGAACATGGTGGGATCCGATAGTAACTGTTAGTTATGTCTGTAACTAGTCAGTCAGGTCACTGCTAAGACGCTCACCACGTCGACCTGGTCTGATATGTTTGTAGACTATCACTGTTGCATGTGACTTACCAATTAAAGGACATTGTTCTATCGCATTAGTGTGGCTGCAAGTCATATTTTTTATTCCTTATGGTTGGACGAGATACTGGTTGGTGTGTTTGTGCGTTCCACTTAATGCCTACAATCTTTTCAATTATTGCACTAATCGAATATTTTTCACTTTTAGAAGCAGATGAAGCTTAAAGCCAAGTTGTTCTTGTTCTGACTATAGCTTTCACATAGACCCTGAGTCTTCATTATCACGTTTACAGTCCCGATAAAATATCCGTAAGACAGATTAAATCCTGAAGTGCACATGTATCTGTATCTCCTGTGATTTCTCTTCAACTTTTTACATCGGCGTATAGTAGCACCGTGAACTCAACTGTACTTAGAGATTTATGTACATACAGTATAAAAAGTATAGGACCCAGGATAGAGCCTTGAGTTACTCCACTAAGTGCTGGATTCTAGGAGTGGCTTTTGGAATTTGTTCTTGATTTCTGTCTACGATCTACCAAGAAATCAATGGTTCACTTCTGGAAAGGTCTGGCAATCCTTAGATTTTCCAACTTCAAAACCCAGTCCCCCTATTTTGCGGAAATCCCCAAAGTCCAATGAAAATTGGCGGCTTTCTCTAAAGTTTAGGGAGGAGCCCTAAACCAATGGTTTTGTCCGAATTTTCCCCAATGTTTGGGGAAAAACCCCGAAATTCGTGTTGTGCAGTTTTCCGGGCAAACAGCTAATAACCAGTGCACTTATTAAACCTTTTAAGACGAAATTACAGTTAATAATTTTCAATATGATCATGAACTTCAGTCAGGATTACATTACCGGCGTTTAGGTTTTGCTTTAGTGTGCCAAATATACACGAGAAGAAGTATCGGTTTCACCCATCTTTTTTAAAAGCCTCACTTCATGTTGGTGAGTTTGTACTGTCAACGATTTCGATCACTGCTTCTGTTCAACCTGACTACAGTTAGTTGTTTCCTTCAGACTAATAGTGTGGAACGTGGTGAAAGGGACAAGAGGCTAGTTACAGCCAACAGTGTCAAACTTGACGGACTGTCATCGATTGACCTTTTACAGAAGTTTGAGGAAGTTAAGATCCGATTTTGAGAAAATGTACCAGTTAAAAACCACTGGTAATGAAAACTACAGTTCATTTGATGTAGAAGAAGTAAGCCACACCATAGCTGTAGAGTGATGTAGCAGTATTGTCCCAGAATCGGCCGCTGCCTCTTGTAGTTACGTCCATTGTGCACCGAGTGCAGCAAACGGTGTGGCCTAGGTTTCTTTATCAACAAATTGTAGATGGTGCCACTACCCAAGTGTTTCCATCTGTCCATCTCTCAATGAAGCAACAGCTAGACAGAGTTGTAATTGAGGTGATGAAAGGAAGTGACATAACTATAAAGAAGGCCAACGGAATTCTAGACCTTTTTCAGATGTACATTACTGCACTCCCCATGTCCGCCCAAAGTGTGCTAAGTCGCTGCCATAATGTGGAACCCAAGTTTCTGGACACATGGTGTACTACCACACTGCATTGAAAACACGTTTGGTTAGGATCTCTGAAAAATGGCTACTGAAAATCAATTTCAGCGGACTGGAAATACTACTCGATCACTCGAGTGGTCCATTTTCCGGAATCATATCAAATGTTTTGCTAAAGTCTACGTAGATATCTGTTGACTTCCCACCATCTTAAGTCCATATCCATCGCTTTCTTGCTACGAGGAGGTTTGCTGTGCAAGATAATCCTTTCTTGAAACCATGTTTTTCACCAGGAATTGTATTAGAATAGAACTAACAGTGACAACAGAATAATCTGCAATTGTATTATGGTGAACAGAATCTGTGATTGCACTAGACAGACTTAATCTACATCGGATCATCACACCGCGAGTTCGTTAGTGCGTCTTAATTATTTGTAGGTTAATGTGACGACGAAATATCATTGATAGATACATAGATAGGTATATATGTATGCATGCATATAGGTAACAAAGCCGAGGATTATTGGGTGGTGTAGGTCATCAACTTATGTGATCTGCATCGATGACTGCAGTCTATTCGGGTTGGATGGGAGTTGTATGACCTCCTAGGTTACGTTGATGTCAAGCATAGCGGACAATATTCAGTTATGAATGTGCTACCGTGATAACCAATTGAATCAACTCCTCAAGTGACTGGACAGAGTAAATATTTTCAATAGGCAACAGAATGTATTAGTATGTAGATGGCGTCGAGTCTCGGTTAACTATGATCATCACCACAGTAAGATTACGCTCTCGAAAACGACTTGATTCCTTTGATAGCTCGTAAACCAGAAGGCTGTAATTAGTCCAGATAAATTATATTTATTGGCGATCTCGTGGTACCGAGACGTGCCAACGAGTACAGGCAATATGGGTAGATCGTAAGAAAGTTTGAGCGGACAAGATGGACACGGAAGGAAAAGTGATTTTGATACAGCTAAAAGAAAACGAGTACAGTAAGACAATTACTGGTACAATTGGTTATAATAATAATTGTTTCCATTATACCAATTGCGTTCTCGTCGAGAAAAGTAGGTCACTACATGTATATGGATCAGTAAACTTATCAATATTCAGTGACCTACCTCTAAGATCCAAACTAAGTTTGGCAGAAGAATAACTGTCTGGATGTGAAGACACTCGTGCACCCCAACCGAAGTCAGAACAAGATGATTGGGGTAACAAGGGTTCTAAATTTCAGCATAAATACAAATGTACAAATTTACCTAAACAAATATTACCACTCAGTTACTCAACCAATAATTGTTCCCACAATAATCGATCTAAACTACAATAAATAGACAAATTGATAAGAAATATAAGAAAATCGCGGAACGCACCAAAAAATAAGTGTTATTCTGCCCTTTCTGGATAGATCAAGTAAAAATCCGTTCGAAAGATAATAGTTTGTTGCTCTATAGCACAAAGTGTTTCTAATTCTGGAAAAATGCTTCAATTCATAACCGAAATGCACGATCCCAGTCAACTCAAGCAACACAATCAAAGAGGGAACAATCAATATATAAATATCAACTAAAACGACGTAGATATAGTTCAGAAAGAAACATGCAAACTCAGTGAAAGCGAAAATGCTAAAACTGTTATGAAATGAAACATTACGATCTGAAATGGCATCAAAAGGACTAATAAAATGTACAGCTAAAGAAACCAATGAGAAAAAGCTGCAAATGTATGCATGGAGGGATTTTCACACTGGGAATCTTCAAAATGGATCCTACACTACCTGTTGGATGATGTGGCTAGGATCCAGTGACATTTTATAGGCTCGGGAAAAGGATTCATATTTAATGCATTCAAATTTACCGGAAAACTAAGCACAGGTTAACTAGTAGAGTTGACTTAACTTCTTGTCAGGCACATGCTCAATCAGACATCATTTTCGGAAATTAGTATACAGTTATATGGTACTCGTGCTAATTGATAATTCCTTTGTGAACTATTCTGAGTCCATTTCGGATTCTAAGCACAATACGTTCAATTTTACTAACCAAGTTCTATCTGACTTGAAATGGACATTTTTGGAAATTCATAGTTAGTATAACAGTTCCATCATTTCTGGTTACCACAGCAGAACTAAGACACCTCATGGTGAAAGTCGATATCCTTTAAAACACACGACTCCTAAACCAACCCTGACAACAGGGAATCCAATAAGCAGAAGAATATTAAATATCAGGAATTTATGGGAAACTGGAATGGTGAATCAAGTAGCAGTGGAAATGAGAAGGTACAACCTTGTTCCGCTTGAAACAAGTGAGACCCATCGAGCTTAATCTGGATAAAAATACCTGCTTCAGGTGAGATTTTATTATATTCTGGTCATGAGGGAAAAATGCCTCACGTACACAATCAGACAAATCAAGATCAGGAAAGCAGCAGGACCTCACAGTATACCAGCTGAAGCACTGAAATCAGACACTGAAGTAACTGCAAACATACATCACCTTCTAATCAGGAAGATTTGGGGGGGAGGAACAAGTGCCAACAAACTGGAAAGAAGGATACTTCATCAAGATACCAAAGAGAGGTGAATTACAAAAACATCACATTATGGTTAGTGCAAGATGAAGTCTTCAACAGAGTCTTGCTGAACCGGATGAAACACGCCGTAGACGTCCAACTTCGAGATCAACGGGCTGGATTCTGTAAGGATCGGTCGTACACAGAACAAATTGTGGAATGACGGGTCATCGTTGAACAATCAGTTGAGTGGAATTCGTCATCAACATTGTTGACTATGAGAAGGTGTTTGATAGTGTGCACCGACGAACGTTATGGAAACTTATTCGACACTATGGAGTTACTGGGAGGATTGTCAACATTATCCCGAACTCATGCGATGGACTACAGTGCAAAGTCATGCGTGGAGGACAGCTGACAGATGCGTTTTCAGTAGGGACCGGAGTCAGACAAGGCTGTCTACTCTCTCCCTTCCTCTTTCTTCTGGTGATTGATTAGATTATGAAGACGTTGACATCTGAGGGGAAGCATGGAATACAATGGGCATCTCAGAACCAATTAGACGATTTGGACTTCGCAGATGACCTAGTCCTTCTATCTCATACATATGAACAAATACAGACGAAGACAACAAATGCAGCACCCTCTGCATCAATAGGTCTCAACATACGCAAAGGAAAAAGGCAAGATCCTCAGATACAACACAGAGAACACCAACCCAATCACATTTGATGGCGGAACTCTGGAAGAGGTGGAAACATTCACGTACCTGGAAAGCATTGTTGATAAACAAGGAGGATCGGGTGCAGATGTACTGGCGAGGATTGGCAAAGCAAAGACCGCATTTCTACAATTGAGGAACATATGGAACTCGGAACAACTGTCAACTAACTTCAAAGTGAGAATCTTCAATACGAACGTCAAGACAGTCAGTTATACTGTACGGAGTTGAAACGTGGAGAACTACTACATCCATCGTCAAGAAGGTACGAGTATTTATAAACAGTTGTCTACGCAAGATATCCAACATTCACTGACCGGATACTATCACCAACAGCGTTTTATAGGAAAGGACAAACCAGCTTCCAGCTGAAGAGGAAAATAGGAAAAGACGTTGAAAGTGAATCGGACATACAATTAAGGAAATCACGAAACTGCATCACGAGGCAAGCCCTAACTTTGAATCCGGAATGGAAGCGGAAAAGCGGGAGGCCGAATGACACATTACGTCGGGAAATAGAAGCAGATATGAAAAGGATGAATGTTAACTGGAAAGGACTGGAATGGATTGCCCAGTACAGGGTTGGCTGAAAAATACTGGTGGACGGCTTATGCTCCTCCACGAGGGGTAACAGGCGTAAGTAGTAGTTGTAAGTAGTAGGGGAATCTAAGTCGATATCTGGCACGTAATCTTATTGTAGTGGTGATCATAGTCGATCGCGACTCGATGCCATCTACCTATGAAATTCAGGTAATCCCAAGAAGTTCGAAGAAACCTCAGGGATAGCCTTCATAATAAAAACATTGGTACTCAATTCATAAAGATCAATAAGTTACTGGTGAACATAGATAAAATATCGCCTATCCACATCTCATCCTAGATAGCTGTTCATATTTCAATCAGTAGTTGCGAATTTCATCTAAAAGAACCGAACAATGAAATGGGTGCTTGGTATCTGCATAATATCTCACTCTCTCTAATTGAAACTTCGTCAGTATAATAATTAATTAGATAAATGATTTTCTGTGTTTAGCATAGATCCCAAGCAAACTATTGTGCTGCAATGTGGAGCAACCTTAGGGGGAATCAAGGTGATGTTCTTCAGAGAAATTCGATGAAAATTCAGGCAATAATTCCCTTAAACGTCACCTGTTCCATCTGTATTGAGAAGAGTTGCTGGAACTTTTGCCTATATCTCCCTTGGAGAGACATGCCTGCTAATCCATGATTAATTTGCGCCAGATAGTCTACCCCTAACAAATATCTATGACAAATAATCTATCAGATCTGATGAAGGCTTGAAGGAAAGTGATAAAATTTCCTTGAGAACATTATTTCCTATGTGATTTTCAGAAACTGGATGCGACTGAAGAAAGCTGTACCCACGATAAATTGTACTTCTAGAGAACTCAAACACAAATGGATACAGTAAAAATGAGTTGTTTGGTAATTCGACAGCAACACTAGGTAGCAAAACCTTCTGTAAAGTCGAAATCTGAACATAGGTGATCATATGTTTCGACGAGTCTCGAAGACGTTTTCTAGAAAACATCAAATAAATTACGGTCTGCCAACCGACGAGGTTTTCGAGCAACCAGGAAAAGATCAAGTGCCGATACACTTTACATATTCTGGATTTTGCACATAACTGCATCAAATGATTTGCTTTTTGTCTAAGCGTCTCCGGCGTTCTTTTTTATCTTCTTGTATAAAATTTGGTCCGTATAAGTTAGATTATTGGTCCACATGAAAAAAGGTCAATTACTTGAATAAATTTCATTACAGTGACACATCTTCATTGTAACTGATATGTATGATTGTCCACCGATGGAACCTGCAAAGAAATAGAATTAAGCAATCCGTATGATGTTTATTAGACATCAGTAGTTACTAAGAGCACCCAGGTAAAAGGGTGGTGTGTTATACGAAATTTTTCCAGCTACGTCTCACTTGCTTTTTAATACCTGTGCGTGACCATAGTCCGATATTCATATGTCCCATATTTAAATTCCCAACTAATTATTGACGGATCATGTAGGAAATTCGATCAGTCTTGAGTCCATTGAAGTGTGATTTGCACATTGATAACCATGGAATTGCCGTCGGCTGCATTCAGACATCCATTGTAAGTATCATACAGGCACACATCATTAGGAACAAGAGAACTATTGACTAAAGAACATGCTGCACCCGCATTTAGCAAAATAGTAACTGAATGGTTAAATAAATCACCACATAATATTAGAGCGAAATGTCTGTAGTCACCTCACGAAATCCACGGAAATGAGGCAATTGATATTGAATATATCTCTTTGATATACCCCGCTCACTTCGTACATGAAGTGAGTCGTTGTTCTTCGGAGAATCGGTCGTTAAGATTGGGAGTAGCCAGTTGTAAAATTATCTTTATGGATGACTGGTGGGGGACAGTAATATAAATCAAAAGTATGCGCATAGGTGTTGCCTATACCACTCAGACAATTATACAAATAATCATTGATTTTTTTTGTTTTTGTGAAAAACGTCCCTCTTGTAAACAGCATGGTTTTGTGAGGAGTATATCAACCTGGGTTTCTAAAAAAACTGTTAAGAGTATGTGTTGCTTCGATCAGTCTTCAATTCACAAACAGGTTATCAAACTGATTTCAGTTTCGGATTTTTTTAACTTGTAAAATCGTTATCTACTGCAAACTTAGCATTTTAATTTCAATATACTTTATGATCCGTATAATTATTTTGGTTTATCTATTTTGAAGTTACAGGGAGACAGTTTGTTCGTTCTGAGATGAGACCCACGTAAATACTCGTCGATGCGTATGTGAGCTCGTAATCAATTTCATTTGCAGCTCGTTGGTTTGTAAAGTATCAATAGCGTAATTTCCTCAGTATTTTAGCAAAATAATTAGTTTGATTTTGTGTAGAGTGCAAAGTGGGATTATGGAACGGTGCAATTGACATACATATAGGCTAGTCTTTTATTTTGGGTAAATATCAACTCACAAAATGATAAAATTACATGGAGTATGCTGTATGATGGCTTGCTGACTGAAGTAAATTGATTGTTCACACTTGCGAATAACTGAATTAATGTTACTTGATCTTATATAGCAAACATTCACTTGTTATCTCTCGTACACAAGTTTTAATAAAAATGTTTTAAACCATTCATCATAGCCCGGATGAAAAAGTTCTTTTCACTCTTTAAGCCCAAGTTTCGCTAGCTTATTCATAAACTCTACAAATGATATATTATTCACTCACTATGATAACATAAAGTTTAAAAAGGAATCACCTCATCTCACAGATATACTCCTGTGTCTGAATTATTTTTTCCTAAATCATAGTTTATATTTGCTCTATTTTCTTCGTTTGGAGCAGATATGGAATAAAAACATAAACTGTATGGCTTGGCAACCGGTTCAAATGCATCTTAGGTTGATAAAATAGATTAGTTTTGATTAGGAAACGGTGAGAATGCCGTCTCCCGAACTTTTCGAGTAACAATGTATGGATGCGTTTTCTCTACTCTGAATACAAAATATTGCTTCTGGGCTGGTCAGGATTATCTGGATTAATTATTGCGATTAAAGTTAGTGGTCTCTTATGCATTACCATATGACGAACATGGTCTGAAAGTAAAAGACGTGTGTGGGTTACGGTTTCGTGATCATTGACATCTTTGTCGCATTGCTCAGGTATCGTAAAATGATTGAGTAAACAATACTGAGGTAAGGCACAAGTTACTAGAGATAGATAGGGAATCGGTTTATGTGGTTGGAAATCTTCATCGTCTGAGGTAGTTGGGCATGTATTATGTATATATATCTGGTGCCCCCTTGTGCCAATATTTTTGTTCAAACAAATAAAATGTATTACGTATGTCTGACTGTCATCTCTCTTGGGGGTCTACGCTAGCTGGTGCAAAAGTAGGTTTGAAGAAAGCCAAGTTAGATCAAAAGAGAAAGATGTATCGGTTCATAAAATCAATGATTGTTGGTCTGAGCCATATTAGCAAATACAAGCTCCCTGGTTGGGACCCGCCCGATAACTGCAATTATTGGTTGAGACGTTAAGTAAGGTGGCTCAGGAGTGGTCTCGGTAGAGCTAATAGACCTACTCCTCATCTTGCTCCAGATCTTAAGTTCCAGTATTCTTTCATCCTTTCTTCATTCCGTCTGCTCAAATCATATCAATAATTTGGTCTTTCTCATGATTACTATTACATTATTTCTACTTCTTCGCCATTCATACTGCTAATTTTATCTCGTCGTACTGATGTGGTTTGAAAACTTTATGTTGATTAGGACTGAATGGTCAACTCTTAACTGTTGTAATATGAGAAGATTTTCGTCTCTTTCTCAAACTTTGAGACTAAATGAAATATTTGGCAGTAGGGATAGGATTATCTTATGATGATAGAGAAATCTAATCAAATAATCAAAATATACATATAACCACTCAGTCGCCAATAATAATACAGCTGAAAAGTCTTTGTTTACTGTCGTTGAACTGCTGTTATAATAGTTTCGTTTAGAGGGTTAGGAAATTGTTCACATCTAAATATGTTTTCGTAACACTTACGTTTGACTTAGTGTTTCTGAATTAAAATATTAGATATTTACCCTTTTTATGTGAAATTTATCTTTATCATTTTGAAATCTTTTAGATTGTGTTTAGCTTGATTTATGTCTAACATATTTGAAAGCAATAAAAATACTACAACTGAAGATGGAAGACTATTGTATAACTTCTTCAGCCTACTTTATATTTTTGGAGGGGCGGTTCCTTATATTCCACAATATTTGAAAATTCGCAAAACACAATCTATTAAAGGTTTTTCCTCATTTGTCTGTTTTATACTTTTAATATCGAATATTCTAAGGATATTGTTTTGGTAAGTTTTCATTACTTCGTATACTCATGTTTTTAATGGAATAAGTATTTACCCTTTCTTTTTCGAAACCAAACCGAGAATCATTGGACTATAAGACAATGTTCCAAGTTTTAAATTTATATGTTTTTATAATGAAAATTGTCTGTTAAGGTATACATGACAATTAGATACTATTAAGATGATAGTATATACCGTTTCTTCTACTAAAAACTTGGTTTTTAATATTGAATTATTTACATAGTACTTCAGTACTATGAAAGATTGAAAGATAATCACTAAAGGTATATTTTACAATGGACTCGATCATATAATCACAACCTTCCCGCACTATTTCTATATTAGTGCCATAGTCGGGTAAAATTTGCTTCAGAATCTTACAAAGCTAGACACTGTAAGTTTGTTCCTTAGTAGTAACCACATGACTTGAAAATCATGTTTAAGTTCATGTACTCGGCTTCAAGTTAGGTTCTTGTGTCAGGGCTAGTTTACCAAGTGGCTCCCGAGATATAAAGAATTAAAGTGGGGTTCTAAATTCCAAAGAGATGAATGTAAGTTGATTTCTTTAATCACTAAGCAACTACTCCACAAAATGCCTCTTATTATTATAAAACAACCTAACACGTTTGTTTATTGTGAATCATATTCTGATGCTTGATTTTTCGCATCGACATTTCAAATACTGGTTTATTGAATTACAGTTAAGTGAACTGTGTTCTGCCTGAATTTTCGAATTTTTTGTGGGGTACTAATATGAAGGGCATGAATCAGTCTGGATGGTCAGGTCTTAATTCATTCGAGATTGAGTGACCTAAAAACTGATTTCCTCCAGTCGCCTATGTAATTTTACTGTGTTATTTCTTGTGTTAGTGTTTTATTTATAGGCATTCAGTTCTTTATTACATAGAAATACTATTCCAATTAGTCGTCTTGTTTTTGATTTCAAAGCATTCGGGCGTTCATGTCAACAGTCCGATCTTGTAAGCAGTCGTCACTCAGCAACATTGCATCACTGCATAGCATCTGCCGATTAGGATTCTTTACCCTAACTTGAGCAATCGAAAATCCGCTCATCAGGTCATTAGAATTTTAATCTATAGCAAATACTTCATTATATATTATCAATTTAGTTTGTACAACCTGTGGCTTGTTTCTTATTGTATAAAAGGAATGATCAAATACAAATATATTGTTATGCTTTTCTTTGCTTTGCAAGTATAATTTATCTAAATAAAAAGTTGTACAATATATAGGGGAGCAAGAGTAAACATCATAGTCTAATAACATTCATAAAGTATATAAAGGAGGAGCTAGATAAATGATAATCACGAAAACTGGAAATTTAGTTGAGGCCATATATATTTGTGCATTATTTTCTCGTTGTAGGTTTGTACAACCATTTCCAACCTCCTTACTTTTTCAAAGTTTCATTATGATTGCTACTATGCTTATTCTGCTGAGAACTATTACTCAGTTGTCTGGCATAAAGCGTTCTCCGTCTATGCCATGTACAATCAGTATTAGGAAAGCAGAGACAGAAAGTTGGAATATCAATCAGTTCAAAGGTGAGTTGTTAAAGTATTAGAACGTTTCAAAACATTGGTTTTTCGTTTCAGTGATTTGTTTATTTCAAATGTTTCTCGAAGATTGCTTTGTAGTGTTCTAAAAAACTCCTAAGTTTGCTGTGTATTTGTTAATGTAGGTTTTACTTTTAAGCGAAATTTTTTTTCAGATGATTAAGTCTTGCGACTGTATTATTATAATGATGGCTTTAATTCGAAGCGGAATTGTAAATCATCTGGATATTGATTTCCTTAATTTGGTTAAGTTATTGGACTGTATTTGTAGATGTACTAAGTGGATCTAAAAGTTTACAACTGATTGATCACTGGGTGGTGATCAATGTCATGTATGTCAGGTCCCTCTTAGTGGAGATTGAATCCTATCGACAAAGTTGCAATGTGGCCACTAGTCTAGGTGACTTGACATTACGTGCACTATGTTGAAATGAGGTGATGGTTGGAGGTAGTCAATAGGAAACCCTGGATCTAGGTTCCGTTCTACTTGGCACTTGTCAGCATGGTGTACCTGTACTCTTGAGGGAACTGATGCTCCCTACAGGAGGTCAGTCGCGACCCGGAGAGTTCAGTGGTAACGTCTTTGACTGTGAAGCTGAGGGACACGGGATCGAATCCGTCATGGAGCACCAGTTCCCTCAAGATTACAGGTACACCTTACTGACGAGTACCAAGTAGAACGAAACCTAGACACAGGGTTTCCTGTTGACTACCTCCAACCGCCATCTTACGTCTAAAAGTCTATTATAAAAACATGTGCTTGTTTATTCAGTCAAATTCACCTTGGAAATAAGATATAGACAGTTTTTTCACGAGATCATGAGGTTATTTTCATTCCTCTTATATTGACGATGTTTTATGATTTGTACTGGAGACAATATGGGTCTAGTGCTTATGCCAATAAAAGCACATACATACCAGAAAGTTTTCTTGAAATTGTCATAGTAAAAGGAATGGTTCTTGAATAGATTAATGATAAAGTGATAAAACGTCCGATCAAGTGCGTTTAGAGAATTACGGAAAAACCTATAGGCATACATCTCAGGAATAGGTTAGAAAAAAGCATTGTAATGATTTTCTGAGGTGTCGCTTATTAACTGAAGGAGATAGCTAATCACCCTACGGTATAAATTCTTCTCTTTTTTATAATAAAATGATTACACATTGATTGTAGCATTTTTTCGTTTAGACCATAAGTGGTTGGTCATATAATTATGACAGTACTGATACTGGTTAATATCCATAATGTTCATACATACTCCTCTTAAAATGCTTGATGATATAAAATATTCTGATTTCGTTTAAACATTAAATCTGTCACTTTTATTATGATCAATATACAACTTTTAACTACTTAATCACCTTTGTTTTCTGTCAGTGGATGGTGGATATGGCTATACGCGTAAAACTACTCAAAGTTCTCATAGGCACCGTTATGCCTGGTGGTCAGAGCGTGCTGAAGAGTTAGGAGCAGGAGCTATATCTGGTTAATCCTGGAAACTTCCAAGTCGTCCGAGCTGCTAACAGCTAGATGCGTAGTGTAAATGAAACATCCTGTGAGGTTGATGGCACGCCAATTAGTAATCTTCAAAGACACTTTGAATGCTAAGTAGGGTATTTTGGGGGATAGTTTAGCTGGTTTTCTACTACTCAAACAGCATCAGTGAACCTGTCCTGTTCTTGGAATGTGTCTATCAACACACCGAACGAGGCGGAGCTCCAAAACGAACTCCAGCTTCTGGAGCATTCTTAGTCACCAATCCCAGACAACCTACCCTCAGCCCTTTTCAACAATAGAGGCAAACGTCTGCTCAGAGAACTCACCAAACCGTTTGGAAAGACTTAGCAGTTTAAGAGCGTTTTATCGTCCTGGACTGAAGCGACTGTCGATTCATATCTTTGAGGGGTCTATTTAGAGGATGCAATAATTTTGACGGTAAGAGTCTTATAATTGCATCTAAACTATTTAGCTCCTTTATGCTTCTAGAATTGTTCAGTTCTTGTGAAAAACTGACATATGATAAGCAGATGAATTTTCCTTCGTTTTTTTTCGATCATTTCTGACTCTGGAAAATTTCTCACACCTGATGACAATTCTTAGTAGTCGTAAAGTTTACTCATGTTTGTTTGACACTGTAGTGATAATCCGTTTAGTATCATAGCCTTAGATAATCGGGTTAAGGGGTTATGTCATTTCAGCTGCCTCCAAACTGTGGATTAGGTGCTTACTCTAATACTGGGTGAAAAATCGAAATTGCTAGTTTATAGTATATTACCGTGGAATTAAGGTTGCTGTGTACAACTAGCAGCTATTAGCCTAATTCAATTTCCTGGTTGGGTTTATTAGGGTAATGCAATTCAATGGTCTGAGATGTCAGATATAGGTTGAAGCAAAGGTCAATGGCAATATGGCTGTGGTTTTTTTTCACAGTTCTCATAAACGTGAGAGGAATCCTAATTGTAAGAAGTCTCTCTTCTCTATATTTTCGATTGAATTGTATATTTTATTAAATATCATTCTTGTTTATTTGTTCATTGATAATATGACGTTTTTTGCTTCTATTTTCTCATTATACTGTCATTCTACATTGAATAGTAAATTCTTATGGATGTCTTTTAGCGAGATGTTTATATGTTATAAATAAACATTTGTTTTGAGCGAGTTGTTCATGCTTAAGATTAAATTATGTGGAAGTTGTTTAATTTGTGAATGGCTAATACATGTGTTGAGTACATGAATGTTTAATCAAGAGTATATTCTGTACTTAACTTGGAAGACATCAGAAATTACAACGAGATTATTGAAGCCGTTTGAAGTAGATGTAGCTCACAAACCAACAAAATCACTTCAATCAATCCTATGCAAACCAAAAGACGAAATAACTAAAGAAGAAAAACCTAACATCATCTAAAAAATAAACTGTTCCAACCACGAGAGATGCTACATCTGGCAAAGTGGACGCCATCCTCGTCTTCACAAACATCAATTAGCGGTCGAACACCATGACATATCGTCGCTTATATCAATGCATGTGGACAACTGTAGACACATTCAACTGAAGAAACGTTGAAATCTTGGATAGAAGGAGTACTAAAAACATCAGCGGATTTTTAGAAGCTTGGTACTCAGGTCAATTAGCAATCAACAAGCACATTGAAATCAATCCAATTTATCAACCAATCAGAAAAATTACCAGCATAGGGTTGTAGAGATCATGAGATCATGAATCGATCAATGTTAGACCGCCATTGAAAACCTGAAAGCATTGGGCGGCCGTTTCATCCTAGGATGGGACTCCTTAGCAGTGCTTATCCACGATTCTGAGTGCAGGATTTAAGACTACTAATCTTTGTAGTAGTGTTATGGAGATTACCAGTGTGGGAAATATTTAAATTTGTTGAAGTGTTAAGAACAAAAAAGGAAATTGTGAACCTTAGTTATGTACTTACATTAAACATACTCTCGTAATATTGATATTACTTCTAACATTAGTATGGTATAGATAATGCTGTTTTCTTGCCTTATACACCTTTGTTTTTATGTTTTATTCCCATTGATTTCTAATTTGATTCTTTCATTTCTTCTGTAAATATCTTGACATGTTAATTTATAATCATGTTTGGCAGAATGTATTTCTCCTGTAAATAATCGAACCAAATTAACATTTGTGCTAAGTTTATTTAGTTATTTATTTGTTAAGCCGCGAAGCGTCATAAATTCTATTTCCTATTCATTGGATATCACAAATATATCATTATTTTATTACTAATTTCCATTTTAGTAAAGAGTTGGAAATTTATTAAGCAGAAATATTTAATGAGCAAGAGTAATTAAATGAGTTACTTAATTATTTTGACATAATAATGATGAATGTATATTGTATCATTAGCATTGACCCTAGTATTATTAACATCCCATCAATTTTAGTGTATTATGTTATGTCTATCATATTGCAGTTAGCGGTAATAACGGGGAATTCCGTTCTCTGGTTTGTTTTTTGTTTACATTTCGCATAGATATCTGGTTTCGCAATTTTTGGAAATGGACACATTTCTCTAACTATTTATTATTCCTATGTTTATTTACACTGATTTCTGGTCTGTGCACTTACTTATTGTCATCGAGTCAAATCTATGTTCAATTATTGGGCTTTACTGCCTTGTTTATCGAATCGATGTTGGGTTTACCACAATTTACAAAGAATTTTTATAATAAGTCGATTGTTGGAATGAGGTAAGTGGTTAGTCGTTTGATTTGAAAGTTTTCATACTTGAAATGTTCCAAAGTTAGACATGTACACCATTGGATTCCGGCTTACTATTCTAATGGTTAAGCGTTTGCATGCGAACTCGAAGGTCCTGGGCTTGACTCCTGGATACAGAGACTTGTATGTACACTTTTGAAAAGTTTCACACTTGGACTAAATGGCTGCTCATTGCCTCCAGGTTTTCAATGGTGGTCTGTCTAAGATTCAAAACTATGTTGATTCTACAGTCTCCCGCTTTTCTAATAATATTCCAAAAAGTTCAGTTTTCTCAGTACTCAATTTTGTTTGAGTTAGAATTTAGTTCTTGATGTAATCAACGGTTGCAACTTTGCATGTTGATGAAAATTTATGTAGTAGATTTCGTAAATCTCATCAACAAGTCAATAATCCACTTTTTCTGTGTTCAAGTCAAAGCAGATATATCTCCATAGTGCTCAAAAATCTATACTGACATTTTCTGTTACAAGTTCGTATAATGCAAGGTGGTACAACACATAGATGTCGAATTCTAATGTAAATTCGTTCATTTTTTTCGAAGAGACCAATAAAAAGTGTTTATCTATTTTTATTTACATTACTGAGTTGTGGACTCGAATCCGCTTCACACACTTCAGTTCAAGCAATCGGATAGCACAATTTGCTGTCAAACAAATAGTACAGCACAAAATCTGGGTAAGTGGACTTGCAATTCGTTGCTGAGTTGCATCAAAGAGGATTCGAAGTCCTCACTGACGTTTATTATTGTACAAATCTTTTGATGAACCATCCAAAACTGTGTGAGCCAAAGACAAACAGAGATAATAGATTGAATCCTTAAAAATTAGATTAAATAATAATAAATAGAGCCTACTTACTACAGTTCTTTGAGTTGTAGCTTTTGGATTGGAGTAAAGCCCGGTAAACTTTATGGGTCAGTTTCGGTGGTTTCATTACTATATTAATCTAGGTGGAGTTCAAACAAACAATGGAAATGGAACCAACCTTGATGATTGGTCTTTGGATCAATGAATGAGATTGGGATGGTGAAAGATATAACTGGGTACTTATTATTTAACTGACAATGTCCCTTTACCTTTATAGAGTATTCTGGTTTCGTTTGAATGTATGCTCCATTTGATCAGTTTATCCTGAATGTTTAGTTTTAGAAGCTCTACTTGTATGAATATATGCCACACACATATCTTGCTCTCGGGAATGTAATGTTAGCACTGCAAAAAGTAAATTATGGTAAATATTGTTTTCATTTCTTGAAAAATATCAACCGATTAGTTGTTCGGGATGCAGATGATCCAGATATCAAAATTAATTATCTGTTTATAGTACAGAGCACTCAGTCACATATAACTCTGATCTTTCACGACTGTCTTATTTAAACATAAGAGAGTTCATTTCTTGGTTATCGATAAATTAATATTTAAAATTAGTTTTTATAAATCTCATTCAATTTTGAATGTTTCACCAGTACTTGTAAATTGTCAAAGAATCAATATGAATTCTGATTGCTTTTGGCATTTATCGAACTATCTTGTGGAGCTGTACAACTATTGTGAAATTTCCTTTGAATGTATATATATATATATGTATATATATATATACCGATCAATTACAATTTAATGCAATGGTATAGAATTCTAGAAATATACTGTTTAGCTAATTAAATCTTAACCATACTGTCCTAGTTTAAGTACTTTTCTTTTTCAAGTCTCATTCATTAAAGTTTATCTTTTAAGTTGCACTTTGTCGTTATTGTTGATTTTGTTTGGTTGCTTTTTACATTAAGTAAAATAAGATCCTTTTTAATGGACTAATTTTGTTCCAACTTGTTTGTTATATTGATTATATTAGCAACTCGTTGAATTGGAATTGTGTGAAATTTAATTGATTTTTAATGCTGTCAAGTTGATCACGTTTAAATGTATGCGGATTTAATTATTTGAAGGTAATTTTCGTCACAAAGGCTCAATTTCGTGGATCGGTTGAAGTTAGACATTAACAACGTTGGATGCTGGCTCAGTGGTCTAGAGGTTGAACGCTCAAGCGCGAGACCGATAGGTCCTGAGTTCGAATCTCGCGAGGTGGGATCGTGGATGCGCACTGCTGAGGAGTTCCATAATAGGACGAAACGGTCGTCCAGTGCTTCCAGGTTTTTCATAGTTGTCTAGCTCATGATCTCAATTATTAAAATAATCAGTTTAGTTAGGAAAAATACAACCAGAAAGAATTCCAGTTAAAGAAGTTACTCTCACTTTTATGAAGAAAGCAAAAGAAAGTTACAACAGGATCGCTACTGTTTTCTGTCCTGAGCCTTGTCTGATAACACTGTGTTGCACCCCAACCAGGGAGTCGTGAAGAGCCAACAGTCCTGTACAGCATTCTTCCATACCACGACACTATGTCATACACTGAACATCTCTCCGCCTTTCCCAACCGTTTCCAGAGTCAGCAAACCGTGAATGATGTGGAATTATCTGGGACAGCATTCGTAGGACATTACCAAGTCACCAAAGTTGGTGTCTCTAGATGAAAACACCAATTGAAGTATCGTCACTCTGTCCTGACACATTTCGCAAAACTGTATTGCTAACTTAGTGTTGCCACGGGATGTCAGCAATTCTTCGGAGATAACGATGATCAAACACATAGAGTCGTCTAACATCATCAACTTGGAGAGGTTAGGTTTCACAAGCATAGAGAAAAACTGCTCTCACCAACGCGTTGCGGATCCGATCTTTTACAGACAGACTAACATCATGAAGACTCCAAAGATGGTCCAGATTGGCATAAGCCGCTCTGGCTTTCACTATACGTGAGTTGATCTCATCACTCACGCCACTACCAGCACTTACGCAGATACACGAACTTCTCGACTACTTCTATTTGCTCACTATCCAAGGTGAGTGCAAGTTCAGGGTCCTGTCAGTCTTGTAAAAGTACTTCGTTCTTGGAAGATGCAAAGCACATACCATACCTGTGGACACTAATTGCCAACCGACTAAGTGCGGATTGCATGGCTTGGGCATCACCACACAATAAGACAATATCATCCTCATACTAAAGGTCAAAAAGTCTTTCTCCAGATAACAGACCCACACCACCATTACCTACATTCATCAGAGCTGTTTCCAGAACGCCATCAATGGTAAAGTTGGAGAGGAATGGTGAGATCGGGAAACCGTGCCTAACCCGAATGCTTGAATGAACAATGGAGAGAGGTGGTTGTGTGCCCTCACTCTGTTTGAGGTGTTTGTATATAGGGCTTTTAGGATGTTAATAAACTTCTCAGGTACACCCTTCTTCAATAGACAATTCCAGAGAATAGTTCTATCCAACGAATCGAAGGCGGCCCTAATGTCAGGCAACAATACAATTGTTGGCTTGTAATAAATATGACGGTGTTCTAACATTTGACGGAGGCTGAAGGTTTGGTCGATACATTCTTGACCAGAAAAAAAATCGACCTGCTCCTCGCGAGTTAACACTAGTACTAGCGAAATCAGACGAAGATGCCTTTGGGTTTCCTGATTAGCGCATACGAAACAAGCCTTTCGAAGAGGCAGGTGGAGAGCGAATTTGTAGTGCTTCACTGGAGTCTCGGATAAACAACAGATATCAATGTTGAGACTTTCTAAAGACATAGCTAACTCTATCTGTTGTTCGATCGGCATTAGTGTGCGAACGTTGAAGGAAGCAAGCTTGAGTGGTATTTATCATTTCAGAGAGACTGTTTCAGTATTCGTAGTCGGTGTTAGAATTCAACTTCTGACCAGTCAGTGACTTGAAGTTGTTTAGATAGGATAGGTTTTCCACCATATGAGAGTTGTTTTTCAAGTTGAACAATAAAAGAATACAGGAAATGAGAATAAAAAAGAGTAGACCTAAAGGTCTAATCCACGAGGCAGTGGATCAGCGTTAGAAGATTTAGTCATGTGGTAGCCGGTGGCCAACGACAGGTTCATACGCCTTTTGTTTCCTCAGGATCTTGGGGCCCATTTGTACCATTGGTTTGGGATCAAGGTTTTCCAATTCCTCTAGGTAGGTCCTCCGTATCCACTAACCCGATAAAGCACCAGAAATTCGCTTTTCGTTTTCTCAATTTCGTAAACAACATCGCTGAGAAAAGGTAGTGAGCAGGACTTCCCTGTCAGTGGCTGTATATGCGTGGCTATGTGAAAAAATTTCAAGAGGTGGAGACGACTCTCCACACCCTCGATCCTATCAGGCTATTTGGGGGCAGACTAAATTATACAACAATAATGAATTAATACTCTCCTGTCAACTTACTAATAATAAGGTTAATTGTTGATTCAAATTAGTTTGGTAGTTCAAGACTAAGTAATAAATTGTACGGTTGTAAAGTTAATTTTAGTTCAGTGTAATTCCTTGTGGCAAGGATAGTTTTTAATGTAATATTTCAGAATTTACGTAATCGCCAGTCGGATTTTGTATAGGTATTGCATGCTACTGAAGTAAAGTGATCATTTTATTTCTAGAGTTGTGTATTAATGATTGTAAAACATGTTAAAATAATGTAAAGCTTGCATATCATTATCAGATCTACAAAGTTGAAATCTGGGAATTTTTTAGTAGTCAAACTGTTGATCGTGATTTTTTTTTATACGTTAGTCTCAAGTAGGATGGGTGATTTAGTCGCATATCATATATCGGGTTCTCGAAGGTTTCAATTTTTGAAGGTTAGAGATCTTGTTCCACCAAATCTTTAAAAAACGATTACTTTTCATTTGTGACTGTCAACAAATTGTCTTAAATTTAACATGAATTCAAATTGATATCATTATCTTTCATTCTTTCTGTCATTTTCAGTATTTCAATGGTGTTAATGTGGACTTCAGGTGATGTATTCAAAACAATTTATTTCATATTAGAAAATGCTCCATTACAATTTCTTATGTGTGGTTTATTACAGATTGGATTAGATTTAGCTATTCTTCTACAATGTTTGTGTTATAGAGGTGAAGGATTTACGTGATGTCAATGTTACAATTGATCGAGTCAACATGGATAGCGAAGACAGTGATGATAATGATGTCAATTTGTATGTGATTGTGAATAGTAAAATTACTTTTCTTGTTTAGCTTATCTGGAATATTTATTATTTTGTACTTCCGTTGTAGGGAGATCTTTCCTATGCCCATCAGTTTCACGTACCAATATTCTCTTTATTTTCAGATCTCATTTAGGTGACCTTGTATATTTGTTTAATTTTTGTCGTTGTTCACTTTTGTATTTTCTCTTCAATTCCTATGTATTTCGGCTTAAAGTCAACTTGAAGCGATTACTATAACCCTCTGATTATGTTATTTTTGTCAGATTGTTCGATCTACCATATGCGATAATGAATGGAAGAGTTTATAAACAGTTAATAAATTTATCTCTTCAAGATCGACATTCTTCTGTATCACTAATTAAATCAGCTCTTCTGTAGTATACACATTGAACAGCTGTTATATATTTACAAAGATCATTCATTGAAGTCGATAACTGATGAGTTTTCTTCTGATTAGATGAAATCTGTAAATCTAAAGTGTAATTCTTATCGCAAGACTTGAATGTTTAGATGATTAGTAAAGAATTAATTAAGTCTGATATTTAGGTCATAATTTCATCGTCAGTTGAGTGACCTGTGAAATCTGTATCATTCACTGGATTATCTTTAAATCATGTTTACTCTTTTGTTCAACATTTTGTATGTAAGGATTTTATGTCATCAATTGATTGGTACTGATTTCATCAATTTTAACCATTTGAACTTCGTTCACCATTTATGATTGATCCTGATTCATTCTCATATGCAGCTATGGTTATACGATGATAAAAAGCCTTGAACCAAGATTAGACAGGTGTCTAAACGTTATCTCTTAATTTTCAATATTTCTCCAGCTGTGATATCAGTTCATGATGATAAGCTGATCAGGTTGTCTACCCAAAAACTAATTGTTAAGTTAGGACAATCATTACTGTTAAGTGATTTATTTATGGGTGTCTGTGTAGTTAGATTAAACCTCTATATTCATATCAATTTAATCAATTATTGGTCGTTTCTGACTAAAATACAATTTTAAATAAACAATTCCTTCTGATTTCTTCATTGAATATGTACTGTTTGTGGAAAACAGTTGTTATTATGATTACTGCTTAAGAATTGAATGACTAGTTCATCCACTTAACCAGAGATTATTAACCGTTTATGTCATTTAACTAATCACAGATTATATGAATTGCAAGTTATAAATTATTCGACGGATTAAACTTCGTGGATAGTTTGTCTCCTTTTATTGTTTATCTGAATTTGACAAGCCTCGAAAGCGTTCATTAACGATTGAGTAAAGGAACAGTTTATGTTTGTAATTCAGTTATTGATATAGATTGTCTGTGGTATGTGGGTTGAAATCCTTTTCAAAGTAAGTAGATGTAATAAAATGAATTCTTTGTTTTGATTCGCTTTTAACTTCGATTAAACCTTGTAATACAGCAGTCCATAGATTGTGGTTAGGATGAATCCAGTCAGTTAGTGCGATTTCGGCTCTAGCGTCGGATGGAATATTGAAAGAATGAACGTAAAATTTATTGTTTTTTTTAATTTATGTGTGTGAAACCTGACTATTTTAATTAACAAATGTAAAGAAGTTGATGACGTCATGAATTCAGATTTCTAGTTTACACAATGCATAAATAACTAAACTTGTAAACAGACCTGTCCGTTGTTTGATCGACACTTAAAGTAGCACGTCATGATGATACGCGGTGTTTTAAAATCACTGGATTAGACACTACTCGAATGACACTAAGAGAGAGCGAGGATTTATGAACTTAGAAGGAGATTTGTATTAATCGGAACATTCAAAAGTGACCGGGTGCTGAATTAAATAGGGAATAAAAATAAAGTGGAATAAGTGTTAGAATACTGCAGATTTAATGAGTAAGGTTGTTTACTATGATATGGAGCTAATTGTAAAGTATTTATAAAAGGAATTATGTATACTCTTCATCTAACTGTCATGATTTATAAGAACTGATACTGGCTGGTGCGTATGAGCCGAAATGGATAACTTTCGAGTCAGTGGTATAGTAGAGGTCAGTAAGGAAACATTGTGGGAAGAATCTCAAGCTTTCCCAAATGTTGACCATCCTAGGCCAATTATTCACGATAGCAAATCGCTGGCATGATGAAGCGTTCACTAAATCATTAGCTAGTGTGCCGATACTACTATATGCAATTGATTTATTGAAGACATAGTCCAAGTTTTGCTTTATCGATTAATTGAGGTTTCTAAGAACACAACTCTAAAAATACAAGCTGAGCGAAGAAATATTTTTCTTCAACTGGTTCTACGTCATGGCCTTATACTAATATGTAGGTTTTGCAATGAAGTGCAGAATCAATACTCAATAAATGGTGGTGAGTGAGTTTGTGAACGACGGATGCAAAATCAAAAGTGTGATTTCATTATCGGTTAATCGTTGACATTGGTTATGTAGGAGTAAGCATGGGAGTATAAGTGCTTTGTGTTACCCTGTGTGTGTGAAATAGTAAGCACTTGATAAAACAGGCGTAAAAATTTGGTAATCGGATCATTGAGTAGATTACTTGAGATTAAAATTAGAAAGTAAGACTGAACACAATCGAAAGGTTTGAAAATAAATTCTTGTGAAACTCAATAGAGTAACTAATTAGGAGGTCAGGATAAGTTGAGGCTGTACAAACGTTTCCTGTACACAGAAGTTAGGTTTATTGATGTGTATTTCTATGGTTTCTACTATGAGACCCTAACTCTGGAAGTACATGGCTTGACAGGATTCTATGGATGACTTAGAAAGCTGAATTCGAATCAGTCTGCTGATTATTCTAAACTAAATACATCGAAATGAAGCTTACTGCTTTCCTTAGTCCTTTAGTCAACCATAGGGGATGATTTTCAGAAATCCGATGATGGATTCGCATGTTTTCAACATCAGCATCACTCCTTATGGTTGACTAAATGAGTGATTTTGCGCGTCATTGTAAAACCTATATAGTGGTGTAGAGCCATGATGAGGAACTAGCTATTAAGAAGATTTTCTGCACTCAGACTGTATTTTTAATGTCTCACTGGAATTATTGGATAACTATATTGCACTTAAATACAGATCAGACAAATACTTTATGCAGTTTACCAATATTTATATCCATCTACTGATTAGCCAATCACGAATTACTTGATCATGTTTATATTAGAAATTTAGTGAAAACTGTGTGATTAAATCATCCATAATGTAGAATCACAAGAGTCAGGTATCAATTTTGGTTAGAAAATTCGCTACTAGCGATAACCATAAATTGTTGTTACTATTGTTTTATGATCAAATCGAACAGGTTAGTATGTTTTGTTCGTTTCTGAAATTGGCAGCATTGGTCAATTCATATGAGCTCTCAAACTAACATTGTTTCATCTAAAGATAGATGCATCCATAAGGTGTAGAACGGTCAGACATGTCACTCTGAAAAACTTTAGGAGCACAGTCCTGGATAATGAATCGAAGGCATATTCAGTTCCAAGAAATACAATCATTATTGTATTGACATGTTTAAGTTATAAACAAAAAATATAACAGAAGGGGTTTTGTGGAGATTTAGTATTTTTCATAGTTGAAAAATATAAAAAATATAACAGTTTAAAGATCCCCGTAGAATATTCAAAAATGAACAATATTTGAACGAACAATTGTTTTCAATAACTTCATCATCAGGCTCTACAGTTATAAGTCCATAATTATTATGATATTTTACAAAGGCCAAAATGAGGCATATATTAATTAATTTGACAATGTTATATGTTAAAAATGGTGAACGTTTGCATCTGCTATTACGACATATATACTTCCAATTTGTGTTATTTGTAAATAAGAAAGGTCATTTAATAAAGGTCAAAATGATTTGTAATCAAGTGTCCAGTCCCAATCAATATAATTGTAATTTAGGAAAAAATATAACTTCCGAATATACATTTTTCGACTCGGTTTGTTTTATTGTCTTTCGATTAGATACTAAATTTCTTAACAAAATACGATGCAATTTTACAACAGCCATTGGTGGTAAATGACACCAGTACTAGGAGTTATATCATTGGTTTCGGAAAAAAGCAGTACCAGTACAAAAACCATGTAATAAATGTATTGTTGTGAATCTAGACATTTCCTTCGGAGAAGTGTGAAAACTAGCAGGTTGGTGTAGAGAGCATAAAAGTAAACAATTATGTAGATTTATACGGATATTCGTCAATAATTGAACGAATAATTTGAAAAATTGGGTGTCAACCTCACCCTGAAGGTATCCAGACAAGCTCACTGTAAGAAACAGAATTAATCAAGTTTCAATCTCTGAGTTTATTTCAAATATAATTTTCACAAATATGTAGATTGTATAACTATTAATTTCATTTGTCAAGAAAAGCTATTGAACACGTTCTCAAGATTATTATTCATTTATTGTCCTGTAAGCAAAACCTACGTATTCTATATATTGTTTTGATCATTATTTAGAAATGGAGTGTATATGAAATTTGAACACTTATAGTTAACAGTTGTGAATTAGTGCTGAGTCAACCCAATGAAGATGAATCTTGATCATACTTCAGTTCTAATTCATTTAGTCAATTATCAGTAAACTCACGTTTACTAAAACTAGTATCTAGAAAGAGCTTCCGGAACAGCCAATTCAGAATGCACTTATGTCAATATTGTTCGACGGAAGCTTGGCCAGGACATGATTTATGTATGATCCAATCAGATTTCAGGTAGCACCACTTGGATTTTACTACGAAATTCATCTATCCATATTGGTTAGACAGCATTCTGGAGTTATAGCCGATATCAATACGTTATGAAAACTCTAACTCTAATTCCCAAACCTAATTTGCTCTCACTAATTCATAACTTTATTTTGAACCTATTAATCTTTTAAGGTCCTTCAAGGTTACTTTATCGCTCAAAGGCTGTCTATGAGTTATATTCTCATCACTACGTTGACTCAGAGGATAAAGCTTCGACATTCTGAGCGAAAGGTACTGAATTCGACTTCCTACATACAAATATGCAGCTGATGAGGCTCCTTAATTCCACTGCTGGCCACAGTTTAGCCTTAAAGGAATGTTATATGTTACAAACTACTTATAAGAAATTAGGTAGTCACAAATAAATTAATTATTTGTAATATCCCAATGGGTAGAAAAATTGAATTTTCTGACATTTCGTGACTCAGTGTAAGCCACTTCTTCAGAGGATAAATAAGCAAATCAAAATTAACTTGAATTTGAATAGTAAAACTGAACAACACACGATAATATCCTTGTGTTATGCTTTTGTATTATTGAAACTTGGGTTAGTTTTGATTTGGTTATTAATTCTCTGAAGAAGTGTCTTGCACTTAGTCACGAAATGTCAGAAGATTTGTTAACAGTTGTTTTCAGTTCCATATGTTCCTCAACTGTAGGAATGTCACTCCTTGCCAATCCTTGGCTTCACATCTGCATTCGATTCTTCTGTTTCATCGATGATGTGGTCCAGGTTCGTAAAGTTTTCCACATCTTCAAAGTGGTGAAATGATAGAAGTAGCTGATAATGAACTAAGTTGTTCGGTCAGAGTAAATACGTTTTCTGACATTCAACTGATCACAAGTGCTTTAAAAATTTAGCGGAAAGTGAGATAAAGGCAAGTGCTGTCAACTGTTATTTTAGATATGATAATCAACATCCTTGATTTTTCATCGTTTTGTGAACAGAGATCCACAATGACAGTTGTATTGTACCCGTTTTCTGATTTATGTAGGATATTATGATGTTTGTGTATTCTGAAAGTAGTTGCAGAACATGTGCTGATTTAAAAGTTGATCAGGTTGATATAATGGACAGGGATATAATGATAAGTAGGCTAAAATGAAAAGTTGTTTTGGGCGGAAAGGTTTCATCAGAATTACAATAACTTGGGGTAGCAGTTGGGAAACGCTAATTCTTCTTAGGAGGACTTGGACTTCCTGTTGGTGCATGGTTAGGATTTTTTCCGACGCCACTACAACGTAACTTGTTCTTCTAAAAATAGAAAAAGAAAACATAACAGTTGCAGATGTTACTATAAAATGCTTACCGTTGGACAAGTGCTAGATTGGTTTATCAACTGTTGATCTAAATAGATTTTATTTAATTAAATTAAGCAGGGATAATGTAGGCGTAAAATAACTACGAGAAGGTAGGTTTAGTAAGTATGCTTAGTGAAAATAATGACCCAACATTTAGTGTCCCAATAATTTCACTACTGGAATGGATTCTGTTATTGATATAAGTATTTTTAAATCAGTTTCAGACTATAAACGATAAGTGAACAAATGATGGTAGTGATTTTATTCCGTGAACAGATTAAGGCAAACTACTCCAGTATGGTAATGGCCTACTTTTCTGGAAAACTAATGGTCTGAATTGTAGCACGACCAAAGAATGTTTGGATATTCAGTCATCATCAACCAGGCATCGACTATACTTGTTTAAATAACTTCTTTCAAACTGTCGAATTACTATTGTATGTTGGAATTACATATAAAAGCATTAATGTATTAGCCCTGCCCTGTATATATTCCTAGAATGTTGATAATATGTGTATAGTCTGAAGTGTTTTGTTTATTTCGGGTTTTCTATGGCCAGATTAAGTGTATAATCACGTTAATGAACAAGAAGTAACAGTAATTTAATTTACTACTTATTCAGCAAAAAAACAAACTGCATTATATTAGTGAGTAAAAAACAAATTTTAAAAGAAAAAAACAATTGTGACCTGAAAGAGATTAAATTGTTTTGATTTCCCATCATATTGATAAAAAATTTCTTGAGAAGAATTATTCCCGCTAATTTGCTTTCTTTTATAGCTCTATATATTTGAATGGACAATTTTCATAACGAGTGTGATTTAGTTGGGAATACATAATCCTTATTTAAAAGATGATAAGTCGTTCTGTTTTTTTGACATCCATTCATTGGTGGCTTTCTGTGTCAATAATTCGAATTCACCAGTAATTATTGCTGGGCCACACTAATCGAATCAGGTCAAATGATCGATAGAATTTGGCATAATTCATAAGACATCTTATGCATTTTAAAAATTGGTGAATGAGGACGGTTGTCAAAATACTTAATTAATGCAAAATTAGTTGTAAAATCTGGTTACTGAATAATTATTTTCATGTTTTCCAATTCGCATTAAAATTTTTGATCTTAAAGATATCATTAATGGACTAAAATCGTGAAAATGGCCTTTCAGGGAGTATCAACTGATAGGAAATTATAGTTTAAGAATATATATGACTCCCCAAACGCTACCATATACAATATGTTGCTTACGAAATTCAGCTCTCGTGGCCAACAGTGAACCCTTCATTATTTACCTAGATTGTTTTGTAGTCAAGACGGAACGAATCGAGCGAAGAAATTTCTTTTCAATTATGGTAAGCAGAGATGGATAGTGGCTAGCAGTGGAATCCAGGACGCGCGTTTCGTCCTATTTGGGACTCGTCAGCTGGATATACCTGCATCTTAGAGTTGATGTTCACTCTGGGACTCGAACCCAGTACCCTCGCTTCAAACGCCATCGCGTTGTCCACTCGGCCACTGGGTCCTGATAGCCACTCGCTTGTGCGATGGGGTGAAGTTTAAATTCACTTAGTAGCTTTTCATATCATGGCTGTACACTTATATATATATATATATAAACACTCTTCGAGTAGATACGTTACGTAATAATTGTGTAATGACATATCGATTATAAACTAACATTAAATAATTGGAGGAAAGTGGATTAATAATAATCAAAGTAATTATTTGAAAATCAAACAGTTTCTACGTTGTATGACATACAAAAAGAAAGAAGGAACTATTAAAATATTTTGATGAATGGTCAGTAATATAGTAGTTATGTAAGAATCAAGAGACGAATGTCTAAAATAAGTAACGTGAAAAAAGTGGAAGAAATACGAATATAGTTTACCAAAGTTCTGCTACAAACTCATCCCTATACTGATGGCCAAGGTAGCGGGAGTGGTTGTACAAACTTCTTTTGGATAAAAAGGTTCGTGTTGTGAACATGGATTACGATGGCTTCAGATATGTGCAAAAGACGAACTCGTAAACCATGCGGTGAATTTGAAGGAATATGGTTGTGTAGCGGTAAATGAATCCCCAAAATAAATAGCTTCGTAAGTCTTCGACATTGCATGCTGACTTCATCATTTTTAGTGGACTCACCTAGCTGAAGGCGCTTTGTCATGCATCCGCACCAGATCATGAGTGGAAGCGACGTGCTCAATATCCCCTGCAATCGCTAGTCAGATTAGACCAGTCGATCCACGATACAACATGGTTCTGCGACAGATATGTTGCTAAGAATGAGAGAGAATATCGTCTTTGCTTTGTAGTTTATATTTATATTTGGAACAAAATATTTTTAAGTTGATCTAATCTCTGAAAACATTTACCTTGTTGGTAATCATTTGTTCACAAGTGAGTGGATGCTGGATGATTTCCTGTCGTCCTAAATAGAGTTTGTGACTGATGGAGTTTATCCATTTAGAGTTGGTGCACTTGCCTAACAACAGCACTGAATAATTATAGTACTCTATCGCAAACAAAAATATGACTTTTCCTAGTGGACCAAAGGTATCCTGTTTATTATAAAAAACTAAGTATCGTAGTTATGAACTGTTGAAGAGTACCAGATTAAGATGTAACAACTGACTAGTGCCGTTAAATTGTCATCTCCTTAATCACTTTGAATGGGTGACTATAAGTATTCTCAAATCAATTATTTAGTTGTTATACTCTTAATTTTGACCTAAGTGAACAAAATTAGCTAGCTTGTTAGTAAGTTGGTTGACTAATCATTTTCTTAATGTTTTGATGGTTTCTTCTTCCGGATTATTTTGAATTCTGGTGGACAATGTAGAAGAAAGTGAGCAGCAAAAAAAACCGAAATGAAACAACAATATCTAAAAGAGAATGAGTAGAATAGATAAATATTTATGAATATTTCATGCGTGTTACATTATATTTTTTTCTCTCTACATTCTTAACTTGAAATGGAAGGGGAAAAAAAGTAAACAAACAAATCGACAAATAAGGAAATGAAAATTTGCATAAAGTTTCATGAAATCATTAATTGACAGCGAAATAAATAAATAAATAAACAAACGAATGTATAAACAAGCAACCAAACAAGGAATTATTATTTTCTGCTGTTGAACAAACATTTCTCTGTACAAAATTATTAATGTTTATGGAACATAAGTGGTTGGGTGGGGGAGGGAGTGAACAAATGAGTGGTTGAGATTAAATTGGTTAGATTTGTGATAATTGTGTAAACGCCTTCAACAAAAAACAAAACAAACAACATTCTATTGTATACAGGCGGTATATTTGATACATATTTTTTTTATTATCAGTTGTTGTTCAGTGAATAGGTTTTGAAAAATCTATTCATTTGCTTTCGTATTTGGGAAATAATAGAAAAGAAATACAATAACAATAACCAATGATTCATGATTTATTTGCAGTAATTGTTCATATGCGTGTAACATATCATTTTTTAAAAAAAACCAGTTTTATACTAAAAATGAATACAGGGAAGTAAGAAAGCAAAGTTGAATATTCACATTTGATATAGCCTGATATCGGCAGGGTTACCTTTAATCATTAGACAGAACTGTATAACTGTTCCGTCTTAGTATGGGAATTGTTATCATTGTCCACTTATGACTATGTCAGATGTTGAACCGAAAACATCCAGGTGTCATAGAGAGATAATGCATTTAGACTGTTAAATCAGCGTCTCGGGGTCCACATTCCCAACTTTTATTGGTAGAAAAATTAACGTAAGAATATATTAATGATGATGGTAATATTAACGTCTAAGTAAAAAAAATACTTATCATGTTTATCTCCAGTCCTTATATCATCCTTAACATTTAAGAGATTATTGCATATAAATTAGTATATTCCACGACTTTCATTCACGTTACTTCACAACAAGTAATGTATAAGATGTGTAACTTCTTATTTATCCAAGTATTTATTCATCGACTTGAATTTACTCATATTCATAATTAATTACTGTTGGTTATATCTAGGTAGACTAAACCAATATCTGGTAAGAGCTGGACTCTTGATTGATAAGTATCCCTTAAAAAAGAGAACAGATTTTCTGCCACAGAATAAATGACTGAATTCACTAATATATTAGCTCATTAAGGCAATGAAGCTAAAGATTTCAAGACGGTTTTACGAAAATGAGATTTATCGTAATTTATATATACTAAACAGATGTTTCATAAAAAATGACTAAATTACTTAGTGTACGTTTAGAAAGTATGGGTTTGAATTGGTAGGATTCATACTATGAACTTACAAGGTATTACATTAGACTGATTTATTCCACCTTAGTGTTTTCTATATTTATATAACTGGTTAAGATACGTAACAAAGCACCTTTATAAAAAGACATCAACTATTTTTTTTCGCTCAAAACGATTATTATTTAGTAGTGTTGATATCTATGACCGGTTTGTAGATTATTTGATATTCGCTTCAGTATGACTATACATCATAGATCTGCCGTGTTTGCTTCTTATGCTTGCTAGCCAGCAATCGGGAGTGGAATGCCTGCCAATAGAAGACTGAAATAAAGAGAAGAGGAAGGGGAACAAAACACTTGAAATAACAGCCGAATTAGAAGAATCAAGAAGTATGTCCAGGACAACTGAAGGGAGATGAGCAAACATTTTATATAATGTGTGATTTTCATATTTTACTAAGCCACTGTCCAATTTAACATAAAAACAATAGATTGGTTCGCCCCACCTCAGTTCTCGTTCATTACAAACTTACCATATATAAAGTTGTTTATATGATGGTTTTCAGACGTCTATAATCGAATGGCAAATTTTAGAAACCTTAGAAAGTTATCTTGGATATTTTTAACTTTAAATTCTCTTCTTCTACTATAATGGACACTATCAATCAGTATTTGTATCGTCTAGGTAATATTAACCTGACTGTTCTTAAGATTTTAATAATTGCTGTATCACAATACTCAAATATTTGACTATCGTGACTGATTTTATAAACCGATTGCACTTGTAGAGTTTTGCCATGAAAAGAAGCTGGATGTTAAATGACGAAATTATAATGATAAGTAGCTGTGTACAACATCTTGTGACATTAAGTAGTTTACACGAAAACATAAATATTTAAACGGATCCTGAAATCTGTAAAAAAAGAATGGGTAGTGTTTTTCTGACAAGTAAATCGAGATTTATTCTTTTGGAAATGACTTATAGTGTTTGAAGTATATACACATAAGTTGACAGGGTATAAAAAAAGAATGCAAGATTAATAGCTATATTTCCGGTTGAATTCAATAGATTCAAATAATGAAAATGAGAATCTCCGTCTAAAATGTTTTTATGATAAGAAAAAGTTTATTTTCATCCGTTGAATTTTGTCTATTTTCTAAGTTTGTCACTTTCATACTTCGTGTGCGTAACAACGAATTAGCAAATGTTTTATTACAAGTGTATATATCTAGAATTTTTCAGGCAGAAAAAAAACAGTTTTGGAGAAATTACATATTCAATGTAAAGAATGTCTAAAATGCATTCAGTAATGAATAGAGCTAACCAAATATAAGTGAATACAAGAGTCGTATTTAGTGAATGACATGCCCCCAAATGCCCTGGTACGACCGAGAATGGGGAGGGGCCACCCTCCACAGATTATGACAAATATTCAACCCTAAACTCATCATTCGATATGATCTATTCGATCAAAACAGATCTGTCAAAAAATAAACACAAACCTCTCGAGTATGACAGAGGACTAAGCTACATACACTTTACAGCTAAATATTTATTAGCCGAAATGTTGGATGTGAGTGTATTCATTACCAGGGTTCTAATTTTCATCATTATACAATACTCCTGATTATTATCTTATTATGCTACTTAAGGTTTATGAATCATCTTCTTTCTAATTCATCTCATTGTAATAGTTTCGTATTTGAAAATGCATAAATTCCATTAACTTTATTCTTATTCTAACATCATCAGTAAAATGATATACTTACTTTCACAATGACCTACACTAACTTAATTTGGAGAGAAATCACTAAATGATCTATAATTATTTACTCGTATCTTTGGACTTAAGTTTCTTATGGTTCGCATATATTTTCTCATGAGTTTGATGATTCATCGGTTCATGTAGTATTACTGTACTCGATAGGTCTCAGTTATTATATTCCTAATCGTACCACTATTAACAAACGTATCTATTTGGAATGGTTGAAATTTGCAAATAAATTATTTTCCTTTCCGGTGTATTCGTTTTGTGCCTAAATAGTCAGTTGTAATCAATGTAAGACCTAGTATAAATGTGCTTCATCACAAGTTGCTATACCATATTCATACAGTTAGATAAACTTGACAAGATAAATAGCAAAGAAGTCGAATGATAATGAGAAAGACTAAGTATTAAAGAAAGCGTATAATAGAACGATTATGTCTAGCAATTGAATCCAGGAAGCGCGTTTCGGCCTACTGGGGGCTAGTCAGTTGGGTGTACATGCATTTCACTTTGGATGTTTATACTGGGGCTCAAACCCAGTACCTTTCATTTGAAATGTTCAATGTATTGCCTATTGAGCTACTAATCCCAGATGGCCATTATGAACCAAGTTATGCAAAAAAGGATTGTGGCTGGTAGGACGCATTTAGTCCTATTTATATCATAGCGATTATATTCAAAAGATTAGCACAGGACGCATATTTTCTAACAAAAACTCGTCAAGTTCCATTCCATAATGTGAATAAACGGATAATTGAAACCCTTCCAGGCAATGACATAAGAAATCATAACACGGTTTAAAAGGCGGAATATGGGGACTCAAGATCTATAAGACTAAAAGTAGGTGTATCCGTACTCCTAAGACCTATTTAGATTTATATCACAAAGCATTTCTAAACACTGAGCTTGGTTATCACGTGGGACTCAGCCAGATAGTCTACACCGAACCGCATAGTTTAAACAGTCAGTGACTTCATGGGATATTGTGTATCTTGACTGCCTCCAGTTTTATTCTAATCTATTATCCTAGGCAGTATTGCGGGCCTTCGTAGGAAGCCTCATAGAAATAATTACTGGCTAGTAATCACAAATTTTGTTCTGCAGCGGCTTCCAAGTTATTTATTGGTCAGTCTAATTGAGTTTATTGGAGCATTTTTATCAGTTAATTTAATTGATCGTTTAGTTTGTGAAGCGCTATATTCATTATTGTGATTAACTTTCTTATCCAAGTTTATAATTAACTTTGTATTTTTCCCCATATATTTCTTGTAATAGTTTCCTGGACATAATAGCTGGATGTAAACACTTAAGAAACGCTTGTTCAGATGAATTTGTTCTAGTGTTTTGGTAATCGTTATGAAGAACATTTTTGAAATAGCATTCGCCACGGTCAGTTTCTGAACAATAAGGACCAGCGAATTATTTAAAGGTAAATATTTATCATAAAATGTAATCAGGTAAGAGGTTATTAAAAAAATACTAAGCCCTAAGCTGTAATTTTAGACCAATTTTAAACATGCATTTATGAAAACACAGAATTAAACCCAGCTCCTTTATCTCTTGCAATCATTACTATATGATTGATTCATTTTAAATTATTGACAAGTTGTGATGTTCACGTTCTATTACCACTTAACTGAAGTTGAAACGTTTATTAATCGATTTCAAAACAGTCGCTGGAAAATATTGTATTCGTCAGGAGAACCGAACATATTGGTCTTAGTCCTGGTAACAAGCGAGGGTCCGTAAACCTGAATTGTTCCAGACTAGAATGGATTAGAAGTTCAACAGTACGTACATATTTTTAAGTTCCTGCTTCTCATCAGTTTTCCAGGCGATGTCATTTTGTAATAAAAAAAGTTTTTAAAGTTAAAATTATTCAGTGAATAATATAAAAATATAGTGAAGAATTGTTTATAAATAGTATATGAAAACTTGAAACATGATCAAAAGGATTCAATCAGCATCAAGAACTTAACAAACGTCATATAGTACATTACTCAGTGATCAATCAAAATATGTTTTTTTTAGAATGGCACGTAAGACTCAAAAAGCTTAGAAGTAACTTATCGGACTGTGACGCAGTGTAACATCTGTTCAAACCTCATGAAAAGCCCTGGTTCATTGACGAGTACCAGTTAACACGAAATGTAGGTCCAGAGCCTTCTGCCGTTTGCCTCCGATCCCCTGATATACATTATATTATTCCTTAGAATCTCTGAAAAAACATTCATTGGGATAGATCATGATAAAAATAGCAATGACAATGGATACACTGTTGAATATAGAGACGAAGTAGTTGGTGTTTAGAAATCTAGTTTAAGTGTCTACTGATTATTCCGAAGAATTTATTTTATTAATAAAACAAAAATCATCATATCTAAATGATAAGTAATGTTTCCATAACAAAATATTTATCATGGTCAAAAATAATTGACATAGAGTTGTCCAAATGGAATAATATTATATATTTGTGTAACATTGTTGGAATGTAATTTTGAGTTCGTATACATCTGATAGTCACCTGTGACATCTGTATAATCTAGGAAAAACCCTTTGGAAATTAGTACTTTTCCTACAAAATGGCCTTTTCACTCTATATTTTGTGAACAACTGTGTATATATTTGTGTCAGTTCAATGAACTGCTGCTCAAACATTTTTAATGCCTGGAAACTCATATAACTATTGAATACATTGATCAGTGGATATCAACTAATTTTTCATCATGGATACGAACAGCTTAGGAGTTGATTCTATATAACTTGAACTGTCTGCTCTTTCAATACTCTTTAAAAGAAGATTGTAAGGGTAAAACAACATGAACAGAAACCGGACAAATAAAACTCATGAGTGACAGTACATTATTTGACAATTGTATTACTAAACAACAGTAAAAAACTATTCAGTCAGTAGAACAGAAACTTCAGTCAGTATTTAGAAATTGAACATATTATTTATCATTATTCATCAATCAATTGATGCTATAATCTAGTCTCGCTAAAGGTTAGTCACAGCTAAAAAGTTTTTTGGGTCACACATATAATTACTGTAAGGAATCGCTTAACTATGAATAAATATTGATTGCTGATAATTGTTAGTAAGCACGAAAAGTTTGGTATTTTTACTGGTCTCTGTTGGAGATTCGATAATTATATGTAAGCATACACGTTAAGCCATTAGTGAAGATTCATTAATTTATTTGGAACTGGACAATCTGACTTTATGACTTAATCCAAAAATGTGAGACTATATCAATGACAGAGGATTGATGAGTCAGGAAAAAATCTGTGGTTGAATTTGAATCTACTCATTGTTAGTCTACACTGTAGATTCTTTCACAATGTCAGTAAGTGACAATAAAAAGTTTATTATCACAAGGGGGTTTTGTGGAGATTTTAGTAATTTTATATAGTTAACATCATGAGTCAGTTGAAGCTAGACCACCATGGAAAACATGGAAGCATTGGATGGCCGTTTCGTTTTATTGTGGGGCTCCCCAGCAGTGCGCATTCACGATCTCGCCTTGCGAGATTCGAACGCAGGACCTACCAGTCTCGCACCAGAGCACTTAACCGATAGACCACTGAGCCGGCATCCAGTGGTGTTAATGTCTAACCTCAACCAATCCACGAAATTGAGCGACCAGCTTCCAACTTCCACTACCTGTCTCTACCTGACATGGATCAACTCCACTGGCCACGAATTCTCACTAGAACTCCGGGAAACACCTCTGGCGCAAGACTGGTAGGTCCTGGGTTCGAATCTCGCGAGGCGGGATCGTGGATGCGCACTGCTGAGGAGTCCCACAATAGGACGAAACGGCCGTCCAGTGCTTCCAGGTTTCTCATGATGGTCTAGCATCAATTGACTCATGATCTTAACTATATAAAAAGTTCATTATTTATCACAATTTTTCCTATAATTCGACTGTATATGTAGGGTTCCTGTTTATAAAATCATGCAGAATAAATCAGTTTTAATTACAAGTAGGATGAACAACACCCAAAGAACACATTTCTACCCAGGGCAAATTGCAATATAGTTTGAGATAGTTAATATAGAAAATAGCACAATTAAAATATCTGAAATTATGTTGCTCTTTTTAAAAGTTCACATGACACAGTCATATGATTTTGAGTGAATCAACCGTTTACTTTTCGTGATTTCGATTTTGTATTTCCTGTTTGTCTTAGTAATATTATTTACTAACTATATAGTACGAAATGATTTTGAATTATCCAGTGAAGTTAGTTTAATTTTATGTTTATAATAGAACGTTTGGAATCTACAGTTTGAATAAATAATCAGTCCAAACATTTTGAATTGTAAAGTGTTTGCTAGTTCCAAATCGTTGAGTTTAAATATATGCCAGGTGAACAGTCTTAAACAGTTAGCCTGCAAGGTGTTTAGTGTTTGATACGTTAAGTAAAATTTACTTACTAAGGGATTTTTCTAAAACTGGACATATTATAGTAGAATTTCTACATAGAATAATTGAGTGTAGGAATGTGGACCACACAATTCCGACTTAGAGGACAAAAACGCTTCATGCTGACAGTCAGGCTTGAAAGTACTTAGTGCACACTGCTGAATATTTCAGAATAAAGGAGAAGACAACTGTCTGTTGGTTCCTTTGTTTTCATTGATTTATCAGCTTGTAATATTTAGATTCTTGTTGTATACCTCTCAAATATGAAAACAGTAGTGCAATTCGATCAAATAATACAGAGCAAGTTATCTCATACTGAACATTTTATCTAATTTTCATCATTGGATTTACAAATATACAAATTATTAACTAATTTGCATTTTTACAGATGAACAGTTGATTAGCTTCTTTGTTTTTTTATTTTACTTCGTTGGTAGTGATTTTGAATAAGACACTGTGAATACAAGAGATCCTCTAAAGGGGTTTAACAGTGAATAACGGTGAATTAGTTTGATTCACCATATTTAGACAGAAGCTAAGCATTTGAAAAATTATTCTGTTGTGTGTACAACTTCCGAAGTTATTCTTAAGTGTCTTTGACTGATTTTGATAGGTTAGAGATTAGTCAAAAAATTTGGTAACTATATTGAATGCATAGTATTAATTTGGTAAATAAATGAGCAAGAACAATGCATAGAAAGAGATACAGTTCAGTTAAAAATGCAGTCGTGAAGGATTTCAGTGGAAAATAATCTAAAACGCAAAGGTAATTATTCGTAAAACAATACATATAGAAATATATACGTTAAATTAGCAATTTTCTAATTCTTTTGTCCCGATAAGAGTTTCCAACAAATATTTAATAACATAATCTTGTGCCTAATAGTTAAACTTGGTTGAGATATACTAAAAGCTCTTCATGAGAATCGAATATGAGATTTCCGTCAATAATAATGAGGATGAATTCATTTAGTATTGTTGGTTTGAATCTTCCCATCAATGTGTTAGGACTGCAACTGGTCGGTCTCTAATTGGCATATGTACACACTGTGCGTATTGCCTCGATATAGCCTTCATTTATAAGCATTGTAATGAAGATGATTTTCATAGATTTCTTGTTATCCCAATATCAGTTTTCACTGGCAAAACACTGAAATTTATAAGGATATGATTTTCATATAAAATAAGGAATGAATTGTTCAGCCCAATGATTTCGTTAGTTATGACAAATGACTAATATTTGAACGAAGAATATTCTTTTCGATAAATTCTCTTCAGGTTCTACAATTATATGTACAAATTAATAATTCGTGCTCGTGAACACCTCCCAGAGTGGGTGAACAAAGATTTGGTGAAGAAAGTAAACAGCTCGATATTGGCCCATTTAGTACAAACTGGTCATAGTGTCAGTATAAACCAGTCCTTTTCAATTATTTATAGGGTCAGTAATTTTTTTCCTAAGCTTGTTAGGCTTAAAGTCCTTCAAACGGCTAAGGCAGTATACAACCGGATGAAGAAAGCGGAGCTAAGCGTACAGAAGAAATATCTCCAACCCCTGCTCCTCTCTTGGCCAACCACAAGGCCGATTAATCAATAGTAATCCTAGCTATTGGATGACCTAATTTGAGTATGTACTTATGACCGTTCGTAGTCAAATGTAATTGTCTCTCTTATCTTTACTCACAAATCTTTGTGTTATTATTATTATCATTATTATTATTGGTTAAACATCATTATTAATCTCCCCTATACATGATTCATTCACTTCATATTGATCCCTCTTTATTATGTCTTACTAATTTTTCACACAATTTAGTCTTCCACTTGATCGAATTGTAATTGCACCATCATATCTCTCTCACCCTATCTGACCCATATTTATTCTGATCACAGATCTTAAATTTCCACTTTACATATATACAGATCCAAGTTAACATTCTATATTGAGTCATATCAACATTAACAGTTTTATTCTATTTGATTTGACAATCCTAAATTTACATGCTTTAAACGATGTACCTTGCCTTTAACCTGGCCATTACTTTTCAGATTATTAATTTGGATATATAATTGTAGAACCTGAAGAGAATTTATCGAAAAGAATATTTTTCATTCAAATATTAGTCTTTTAATATGATGAGTCTCTTTAAACGATTATAATAAATGATAAAGAAAACGCAAATAAATCGCGATTTCCCGTTACGTTCTAATATATGCTCCAATTTCTGAAATGTAGTACATTATGGCTAACACTAAACTCAATTAATGTCATTCTAAATCAGAGATAACTCTAAAGAAGATATGTTCTCTTTCAAAGAGTCAATTAATTATTCCATCGAAATACAAACATAGTTAAAAAGAAGACTTGTTTTAAACAAATAAAATATTTTACTTTCCACAAGAACATGTTGGATATTTAATAAGTTTTGTTTAAATAATGCATTAATATTTTGAAATTTTGATTACAGGGTCTTGAGTAAAACATGGAACCATAACAATAAAGTATGTACAGGTGGATTGATTCAACAAAGTACAAAACAAAAAAAAAGAAAAGAAAAGAAAGAATATACCCGTATTTTTCTCAGGCAAATCTAATATAAATAATTTATTAAAAGATTGTAAAATGGAAGAGTTAGAAAAAGTGTGATTTATCACATTAGAAAAATTAGTTTAATCACAAGTGTGTGATAACCAAGTTAGGTGTATAGTTTGTAATAGTGAACACTAACATTTTACCTTTATTATTTGATAGTTATTTTGTCTACTAGCAATATGTTTCCTTATGGGAAGTTTCAAGGGATAGATTAAGATACCAGTCATATTACCTTTTGATATTTTCTATTTTATTAAAAATACTTTAACATGTGAAATGATGTAAACAGTCGTTTGTTATTTGTATAACCAGTACAAAAACCATCAAATAGCTTGGTCGGAATATATCGGTTCGTATTATTAACTTCAATGGATTCATATTATCATATGATTATTATTCATTATTAAAGATGATATTTGTTTCATCACAACGTTATCAGTGACGACTTCTGTTAATTCACAGTTTTCAATGTTTCTTCAGCTCGTTTCAGCATATGATATTGAGCTATCTTCAAAGTTAGGTAGCGGTGATTGCTTTTTTAGATAAATGCACGAGCAACAGTACCATATCAATATTCTAGATTAATTTATTTTCTCATTTGATCTAGGGGGAACCACTTCATCTGTTATCTAGATTTTGCTCTTTCATATTATGGTGATAAATGGATTAACAGTTATTGCATAGTAGTTGTTAACTAAATAAATAAATGATATTCTGTTACATTCACTTTACAATATGGCGATGAATAACATAATGCATTCCATGTGAATGTTAGACAACAGAAAAATGTTTGTTAAGCAAATAAATGTTAACAGGCACTTGACTGAAGCATTTCAAAAGTGTTATGGTAGAGTTGACAGGCTTTTTTTCGTGATAGATTAGATTTAATGATTAGGGATATCTTTTTTGTTTTATATTGGTAACATCAAAATTACAATTGAAATGTTTTGCATACAAATTACAAGCGTTTATTGTTATATACTCCAAAACGTCATAAATAAATCAACGTATGGATGTTTTATAATAAAGTGACATTCTGATTAGTGGGAGAATGAAATAATGATATTTTCTTAATTAATGTAAATCTGTACTTCAAAGAATACTTAATATAATTTAAATTTATTACCATTTTATGTGGACATTTTTAGTTTTAACCATTATTGCTCCTCATAACATCAGACTGTTTGGATATAATGATAAGTTTTGAAGTAGAATAAGCGCTCGCGTACGAGACTGATAGGTCCTAGGTTCGAATCTCGCGAGTGCGGGATTGTGGATGCGCACTGCTGAGGAGTCCCACAATAGGACGAGATGGCCGTCCAGTGCTTCCAGGTTTTCCATGGTGGTCTAGCTTCAAGTGACTCATGATTCCAACTATAGAAGAATGAATTCAGTTGATTCTTCAAATTTTGTTGTCCTTGCGATTTGAATTTAAAATATACACTTTACAATTGTGTTAATGTAAAGCAGACAAGTAAGCAAAACTGTTAAAAATTATTAATTTATGCGATAGACATTTTAATCAAAGTATTAAGTACTGAAATAATAATATTGTCGGTTTTCTCAAAAATCCAGTAAACAAAGTTTCTGCTTGTTGATGAATACGTCAGTGTGAAGCTATCAGTCAAAATTTGTTTTTACTATCTATAGGTTTACTTAACTATATTTTAAGGAAACCAGGAACGTTAATATTATTTGTATAATTTATGATTCCAAATACGGCAGTTTGTCGCTGTGACTTCATTTACGTTTAGGCAGTCTTGGAACCATCAATGTCTTGAATGTAGTATTTACCAGTACATCAGTTGAGGTGCTTATGTAGAAGAAATTTAATTAGATAGACGATTAAATAGTCATGCAGAGTAAATTATATCACTTACATGAAATGGTAATCAAGACAAAATGGAAAACATGTTGTAATATACGTCAATATCTATTTCGTCTAGTGAACAAAACGCAGAATTTGAATTCATAAGATTCATTATTGAAGAAATTTTAATTTAAAAAAGAGTCATACACTCATTTATTAATTCGTATGATATATGATGGGTTGATCAAAACTAAGATAGACCAGTGTGACATGTGATATGTATATACCAGCAAAATAATACTCTAAAAACTAATATTACTAGTTTATGTATCCGACGTACAAGTACCTGGTATATGTGGTTGTCTGGTAAGCAGATACAAATGATCGATTGTATAAAATTTCAGTAACGGCTGTTCACTTCTCATACTCGTCAAGTGAACAATTATCCTTCTCACATTTGATTTCATCCTATTATCTCTCTTTAATTCTCAATGATTAAGCAAATTTCTTTGACTAATGATATGACGTAATTTCCCTCTTATCATCAATAGACTATTTTATTTGCAGATTAACTATAAATACGATTGTACAGCTTCAGTAAATAATGCCGTCAAAAAAGTAAATTTCTTTGTCTAACTGTCCTAATTCCAATTCAATATTGATTAATGGGTAATGAAAACCGAGACTCCTTGATAAGTACAAGTTATTTTGAGTAGAAATCAATCTGCAAGTGTAACAATCTCACAATCTTAATAATATAAATGAAGAGAATATTAACACGTACTTACAGAAATGTACAGCCTGAATCAAATTTGAAACCGGATAAATTATCGCAAATTTTAAGCAAAACGGAGTTAGTAGTAGTCATCAGAAATATAATTACTAATATAAACAATAAGTAACCACTGAATAATCAGTTTTCATATGAAATGTCCTCCAAATGCATATGACAAACATTTTCACCGCAGTAAATACTCGGAATACAAGTATATTTATTGGAGATAACTAATCTAGTTCAAATGTTTCCTGTTTTTTTTAAAAAATACCTAACACTTACCACATACATTTGTGTAAATGTGTTTTGATTTTATTTTAAGTGTGGACAATGATTAATGAATATTTTACTTATGACATTGTTGAAACAAGTCTTCTTTTTGAACTCTTGAAACCGATGGAAAAACATATGGAACATGGTAAAAAACATAGTCGAATATATCCAGTGCAATTATGGGATAGATTATTGAAATTATTTAAAACACAGCAGTGTTTTTAAATACCTAATCTTTCTTTTTTTTCCTCTTTACATATTTTCCTCCATGTGTGTGTACAAATAAAAGAACGAGAAAAGCAAAGTGAAACTTTTTAAAAAGTAAATGAACATTTAATATTTTCATAGTTGAAATCATGAGTCACTTGAAGCTAGACCACCATGGAAAACATGGAAGCATTGGACGGCTGTTTCGTCCTATTGTGGGACTCCTCAGCAGTGCGCATTCACGACCTCGCCTTGCGAGATTCGAACATAAGACCTACCAGTCTCGCACCAGAGCACTTAACCGATAGACCACTGAGCCGGTATCCGATGGTGTAAATGTCTAACTTCAATCAATCCACGAAGCTGAACAACCGTTCACCAATTGTCTTCAGTAAGTTCCTATCTCACAACAGACGTGGTTGAACTCCATTGGTCAATATTAGTCGACAGTCAATGGTAGAAGTGGTTGCAAAGAAATTATAATTTGATACTGAATTTAGAAATCTTTGAAAAATCTCTTCTAGTGAAAATGTTTATGCCCTTTATTAATTAGAACGAATCTATTAGCAATTAATATGCAGTTGCTATGATAACATTCTCTCCCTATGTAACCATTTCGTATTTAGTTTTGACTGTACTAGTAAAATGTAGCTGATGTTTTTAAAAATGTATATAGCATGTAATTACTTGCTAAGTTTACTTAATTTTATTCACACTGACCAGAAATATATGAGAATAGTTTGAAATAAACAGTTGATATTACCAATCAGGAACATTGGGTAGGGACTCCTCAGTAGTGATAAATCATTTGTAAGCATCCCAGTCCAACAAATATCGATCGACGCGCAACTAGCTCAGTAGAAACATCTCAGACTGTCGTCTTAGGTGACATATGATTGAATCGACAAGGGATAACCAGATTCCTCAAGAATACTGGTAGACTTTGGTGACGTGTGACAATTTGCCCAAAACCTAGGTTCAGGGTATTCTGTTGACTATCTTCGACGACCTAACAGAGGGAATTAGGTGTTTTAAAATCTAAGAGTTTCATGTCTCATTAAAAAATTTTAAACAGTTTAACTCAATAAACTGTGATTCATATCTTTGATTAACTGATTCTTTTTGGTTCATAACTGTAGATAATTATAAAACTTCTCCACAGTTTCCGTAAATCAATCTTCAACTAGCTTTGAAGCTGAGTTCTCAATTTTTGTTCACTAAAATATACCTCTTATTATTTTCAAAAATGTTTTTGATGAGATTATGAATCGATTGATACTAGATCATCATTGAGAACCTGGAAGTACTGGAAGGACGTTTTTATAGTTTGGAACTACTGAGTAGCGCACATCCATGGATTCGAAACCAGGACCTTCGGTCTCGTGTGTGAACGATTAACCTCTAGACCATTGATCTGGCATCTAATGGTGCTAATGTCTAACTTCAACCTATCCACAAAATTGTGCGATCATCTTCCATTGTCTGAGGTAGATATCTGTCTCTACTGGACATAGATTAGCTCCGCTGGTCACGGATTCACACTAGAACTCCAAGAATATCCTGGCGAAGCTAGTCATTGGTAGGAACATAGTAATTATCAGTATAGGGTTGTGGAGGTCGTTAAGTTCCTGCGAGCGGAATCGTGGTTGTGCACTGCTCAGGAGTCCCATACTTAGACGAAACGACAGTCCAGTGCTTCCAGGTTTTCAGTGGTGGTCTAACATCGATCGATCAATGATCTCAATCAAAAACTTAACAATCTCCACAATCCTATACTGCAAAAAACGTTTCCTTAATAAAAATATATATTATTTGATGAAATCAGTTTATGACAGTTATAAAAGAATATCGTAACCTAATCAATAGGATTTTACAAACTATTTAAAATTTAATCAGTTTGATTAATTTTTGATTGATTAGATCATTAATTTGAAGCTGAAGTAATAATAAAAGAAAGCTTTCAATACTTCAAATTATTTGATCGTTTTTTTACAAACAAGTAGGTGAACTAAGGACGCCTGGTCTGAACTTAATTCTTATTGATAATCAGTCAAAATATTTGTCTTTCAAATAGACTGATAATGGTTTGGTAAATATTATATTATACTGCTTTACGAAGAAATATATATATATCAATATAATTCGTTTTCTCCCAGGGATCGTACTAAACAGAACATGAAAAATGAGCGTTTCCCTAATCTATCCGAAGTCATATCCATCAAAGTAATTCTATGAAAAGGCTAACTTACTGTTCGCATTATATGACCATATCAAGTCAAAAATAAGTGAAATGAAATTATTTATCTTGATTCTTCAAATGATATCAGTATGTGATGAAAACCAACTCGTAATACTTTAAAAATCTATTCCTTTTAAACTCGGGGAGTTTCCCTATATACATAAAAGTAGTCTGTTAATAGAATTCCTGCTATTCTCTTTTGATAAAGTAATCACTTCTCGTTAACTGGCCATTCCTCAAATAATCATTTTCAATTCAATCTAAAACTGAAGATATTATCAAAGAAATGATCAAAAACAGGAGTTGATCAACAAAAAATTGTAGCAACGCAACATTGAGAGATACAAGTCAGCAAAATTGTTAACTAAAGTGTGGATATAAAAAGCACAAGTTTTAGTTCCATAACTTTTACTTTCATCTTTGATTACCAACTCTTTACCTGACGAGTATCTGATGATTATACTTTTCAGTTTGAATATTATATTCAGAAATAACAGTTTGCTTTTTAACATTTTTATCAGTCAGTTGACTAGCAACTATGTTTTTTTAACTAAAATACAGTTAAAATTTCTAATTTGGTCCATTTAAAAGTAAATTATCAGTTTGGGTAATTGTGATATGTCAGTATGTTCATTAAAACAGTCAAGCTGTCATAACATAAGCGTTTCTAGATAAAAAATTCCAATAGCCTATAAAAAAAGTAAAACACGATAAATGATAAAAATACCTTACCGATCAATATTGTTAGGTAGAGTTGCATTTGATAGAATTTCAGCTTGTCCAGAAGTGATGTTGCCTATATTTTGTTATCAAATATTTCTTAGTTGACATATAAGTAGTCTCAACATTATTGAATTTTCTCGTTCTCTTTAAGCAAGAAACCGTTTTCCATATACTACCTGATAAGCCGTTTTGATAACGTAAACTGTGGGATGTGAACATGTATGTTTGGAAGTAATAGAAAACACTTTTAATGTGATTCAAACTATTGCACATTCATCGTTTTATAATGATTAGAAATAAGAGATAGTGGGCAGACTTTGACTAGACAACCACCGAACACCAGGGAGGAATAAACAGATATTTCATTGTGGTATGGGATTTCTCTATAGTGATCACGTGCGCCTATCCATGGATCGAAGTTAGGGACTTCGGACCCATTCATGTGGTTTACTATGTAGTATTTATCTGAGACTCATTTGTGTATTACTTCAGAATAAGGTGTCTTTTTTAAAATACCATTTGAAAGGCATGATATATAAGGTAAACATATTAATAAAATTACCAATTTTTAATAGTATTGAAATCTTATTAATTTGTAGTAAAACTGCACTAAATCAAAGAACGAAATAGTCAGTGTCACAAGTACGTTCGGTAAATCGAATTAGTTGAAATGGGTTGATTTTTTAGAATGAAATAGATCTGGATTTTCAAATGAAATATACCATAGCGTAGATGAACATAATCTTTAGAAACACTTTCAATTATAATAGTTCTTTATTCAAAATATTCAATGACGGAAGTTTTCTAACTACAGTAATGCTGTTTTCACAGCGTTTCCTCATCAAAAAATGTAAACCTTGTAGTTCGTATAGCATGACCAGATTTTAAGTCATCAGTTGTTCATGCTTTTAATTATCACTTATTTATTATGAAGAGTACATTATAGTCATGTCCAACTTCATTAAATTCAAATTTTCCCCTTTTACTGATGTCTTTTGAAGCTCTATGATTTTGGTGAGCTGACACTAATTTAAACAATCTGCACAAATCTTTATAGTAATCATTATAGTAATAGTAATAATAGCAAAAATATACTAACCGTTGACTAGCTTTGATGTGAATTATTATTGCTTAAGTGATAGGCTTTGACTAAATAATATGAAAAGGATACAATTTATGTTAATGAAAATAATAAAAATTGATTAAAGTTATATCCCCAAGCGGTAATCATAGGGTAGGATAGGCACCATCCAATATTTTTCTATCTGACACTAGTCCATCATGAAAATTTAATTCACATTTAGGAAAATGTCTCAAGTACACACTATAGTTTTGCATTTCATTTTGTGTTTCATATGCCATTCCGATGAGTTTTAATGTAAACCAATCAAAAATATTCATTAGAATACTGGACACTTGAATATAAGATAAATCTATCATGAAATTTAATACTTTACATTAAAAACATAGGTTCCCTGGAGTAATGATGAAAATAATACATCGTGTGTATCATATGTGGTCCAGTTTTTATATCTTTAAAAGTGAACCTTGTACAGAGGCCTATACAGAATAGGTAACACGTTTTAATTTATCATATTAGTACTTCAGCCTAAAATTAACTACTGTGATAGATATCAGTTATTTGTTGAAATCGAGTAAGATGATTTTCAGTGGAATAGAATAAATTAATTAAGAAATCATCATTGTAATGTTTATGTTTCAACACTCTCTCAAATTCCTCTTGTGGTTGTCTATAAAGCTTTTCTTTTAGATAAGATGTCGTCAGTCCAAGAAACCTTAATAAGTTATGGTTGTCCCTTTGATAAATTCCGATAGTGTAATAAGACGAAGATTATCAGAATTAGGTGATATATTAGCGCAATGCACTAATGTTTACGCAGTAATTTATCGTTGAGTAATATCAGTTGTTATAGAATATAATCACCAAATTATGAATAGCCCAAATGATATCCGTTGTTACTAGAGGACTGATTAACATGAAAGTTATAAGTTTACAAACAGTCTGACTAAATTTGATTTCTAATCCTATCTAACGTGTAACTGTTTGACGATGAAACATGGATAAAAATAGGTAGTTTAACTTATTCCTATTGTTTTATTGGATATGATAAACATGAAGATGAGTTGAATTAGCCTGAACACTGAATTTAATTTAATATGTGACAGATGATATATATATATACATATATATATATATATCATGAGTGACAGAACATGAAGGAAATTAGACTTGATGTGCATATGAGTTTTTTTTAAAACTTTAGAGTTATCTAGCCTGGTTTAAGAGGATTGATGTAATAATTTTTTACGAAGTATAAAGAAAATCAAACCATAGTTTCAATGTCTCAAAGTACGCAGTTCGCTACGAAGAATTCCGATATTTATTTATTAGTTATAATAGATGTAATTTGATTTGTTCATCGATTGTTAATTGGAGAATATAAAAAACGAACAGTATATGGAGTGTTCCATTAATCACTTATTTACGCCTGTTATCCCTCTCCATCGAACTCTGGCCTAGGCAATCCTTTCCAGTTGCTATTCATCCTTCTCATGTTTACTTCTAATTCCTGACTAAGTGTATTCTTCGGACTTCCTGTTTTCCGTTTCCATTCAGGATTGCAAGTTTGCACTTGCCTCATGATTCAGTTTGGTGATTTTAGTAATGTTTCATTGATTAATAAATTCTATTTCACTAAAGAATAATGATTTAACAAGGAAAGTTAAGCCAATTATTTTGAATTACATTTTACATATGTATGGTAATAATATAAAGTGTAATTTAATTCTTATACCAAATAGTTATTCAACTGTTTTATAATTACTTCCATTATTTTAACTATTTTGTTTATGCAAACTAGAATTAAAATGATACGCTAAGTTAAATTAACGCAGTTTTCTGAATGAAAATCTACTCTGATATTATTTCAAAATTTGAAATTTGAAAAGAAATCGAGTTTGCATATAATTAAATATTGGATATACAACATTTTGTTTAATTGAACTACTTATACACAATTAAATCTTACTCTTTTTATCTTTACAACTTGATCAAATGTTTGCCTGTACAAATTTCATTATAGGCTATTTCATTAACTAATTTATGGAAAAACCAATTTCCAAGCATAGTGTTTATAATTTGAAAAAAATAAATTGTGAATTTCTTATTCATACGAAAAAAAGAGAAAATGTGAAACAGATGAAAAAAATTGACTCTAATTTCCATAGTTGAATTCATGAGTCAATTGAAGGTAGACGACGATGGAAAATGTAGAAGCCCTAGACAGCCGTTTCGTCCTATTGAGGGACTCTTCAGCAGTGCACATCCACGATCCCGCCTCGCTAGATTCGAACTCAGGACCTATCAGTTTCACGCGCGAGCGGTTAACCGGTAGACCACTGAGCCAGCGCCGAACGGTGTTATTGTCTAACTTCAACCAATCTACGAAGCTGAGCAACCGTTCACTAATTGTCTTCAGTGAGTTACTATCTCCCAAGAGACCTCGTTGAATTCCACTGGTCACTGCTTCTCACTAGAACTCCAGGAAATATCTCTTGAAGTCAGTCACTAGTGAGCATATGATTGTAATGAGAATCTTCACAAAGCCCCTTCTGATTCTAATTTGTCTTTTTATTTTTTATTTAAAAAAATAAATTTTTATTTGTAATCGTTTTTTTTTGTTTGCCAAATTTTATTGTTGTGTTTTTAATCAAGAAACAAAAAAAAGAAAGATTTCTCATTTGAATATTGTAATGAACAGAGTGGAGTAATTATTTATGTAAATTATCAATTAATTTACTATTTATTCATTCATGCAAGAATTGATACTGACAGGTTTAAGGTGATTTTCAATTCTTCTGACAAACAGTCCTTATCAGTACCATCCTATTGGAATATTGTTGTTGTTTTTTTTCAACAAAAGAAATTACGTTTCCAATTCCTCAATAGGTATCTGTACAAAGTCAACGAATTCTTTTCTGTTTTCTGGGTATTCACTTGTGTAGGATATATGTATTGTTCGTGTTTGTAAAATATTAATTTGATTATTTAAATTGTGCTATCAGTGTTTTTCGCATTTAATTATTCCAATTTTTAAGATTACTTTATTATGTTAATGAGGTGATTATGGAGAACGCAAGAGCTATCTACTAATTCCAATAAATCCTTATGTCATCCAATTGCTTTATATTTATTCATTAGCAAACTCTCTGGATACATTCTTAAAAAAGTGTCTATATTCAGATTTGACTGATACGAATCTTCTTGGTTGATCGCTGTCATAACGAACATAGCTTTTTAAATAAAACTTTAACAGTCCTTACTTAGTATAAAAGATATTTGTTCAATCTCTTCCTCGATTATAACCATAATTCATTGATTTTTACAAATGATTCATTCTCTTTACCATCTTGTTTAACCATTGTCATAAACCAAGCTATCGACGTTTCCATTTTCTCATTCTGATTACTTTTCACTTTTGAATTTGTCATTATGTATTACGTAACGCATCTTAAAAATTGACAACTTATTTTTTAATACTTCTGATGATACTTTTAAATGATTTTATTTTGTTAATTGTTTCATTTCAAATCTTTAAATAAGAGTCCGGTAAATGATTTTTCCAAAAAACAGATCATTTCTCAAAATTAATCTCACTCGTTTTATACCTCACTGGGGACTTTCGTTTAATTTACTAAATTCATTTTGAATGTTAAATTAATCATTTTTCTTGAAATCTATCATTGATTTCCTTTTTGTTTTATTGAAGTCAACTGATATCTGCATTCACTAGATACTAAACAGATGTAGTTAAGATTTAATTAGCTTTTTCTGATTACTAACATGTTGATAGTAAAGTAGTTTCTCTTAATGAATATCATCTTATCTAGTTAGTTGTCAGTTTTTTTGTCATCAATCAGAACTGAAGTTTATATCTAAATACCACTGCCTCATTTACTAAACCACAAAAACGTGATATCCTATATATATGTCTGAGGCAACTGTTATATATATATATATATATATATATATATATATATATATATATAATATTGGCAGAATAAAGACTTCACTTAAGTGAATCTATCTCGATAAGAATGTCTTGAAACTACATGGGGATATTTTTTCTATTAGGAGAGTAATGAAAAGTCATACTGATGATGATAAACAGTTGTTTCATAAAGAACAAATGATTGTTTGTTTTTAAATGATAAAAAGTAAATATTTGAAGTGCACACTGAATATTTGATTGTTTTCATTTATTTATTAGCCTGTACGTCAGGATGTTCAGTTATCTGACACCAGCTTATTGTTTTTTGTTCCCACTAGAAATTCAATTCAAAAGTGAAGTATTTCAAATCATCCAAGTTTTATACAAGTAGCACGTTATTAACTGATGAAATTTTTCTTTTTGTACGGTCAGTAGCAAATTATCTACAAATATTTATTGGTTTTTTCTACATAAGTTATTGTAGTGGCTTTCTTATTGAATTGAATAATCATTTTATTCACTGAGGAAATCATCCAACTGAGTTACAAGGCAATCCCTCACATGGAGTCCTGAAGGCCGAATGAAAAGAGGAAGACCAAAAAACAAATTACGCCGAGAAATGGAGACAGACATGAGAAGGATGAAAAAAATTGGATAGAGCTAGAAAGGAAGGCTCAGGACAGAGTTGGTTGAAGAATGCTGGTCGGCGACATATGCTCCATTGGGTGTAACAGGCGTAAGTAAGTTACTTATTGAATTAGTAGTCTGAACTCCAATATTGTTGGACAGTGGCTACATGCGAAATCGAACTTACGCATTTAATACTTTATAATAATCAGTAGGTACAGCAATAAGATTACCCATTTAGTAAAATGATTTATGAATATTAATTCACTTTTGTTTCATTACAAAGTTACATCGAGTTTAAATGCGGTAAAAGAACCAAGAGAGTAAGGCAGCTGTCTGATTGCAGTTCAGGCCCTTTTATTGTGGCTAACGCGCGACGCTAAATGAGACTAAACTCAAAGTCTTTTAGTATCGCCTATTTTTTAACTTATACTCTGTTATTTTTATTCCACAATTCGACAAAATATCCATTATCTCAGTTTTTATGAAATACTTCATAATGGTTGAGATCATGAACTGATCAATGTTAGACTACCACTGAAGAACTGGAAGCACTGGATAACCGTTCCTGTTATATCCTAGAAAAGAATAAACGATTAGTAATTACCAGGGATTATTTATGGACTATTATTTCATATATTCCTACTCGATAACTAATAACTAACTTTATTACATAAATATTCATATTCTTCTTATTATAAGCTTCCATTTGATCTATTGACTACTATTATACGATTTATTATTCTTAAGTTATTCCCAATTTATTAGTTACTGACTCTCACAATCACTGCCACATTTTGGCTTGATCTGCCTGGGTTAAGCGAGAAGCTACTAACTCGGAGGACCAATAAGAACTCAGAGTTGATTCTCTGCTGCTCGTACTGGTTTATGTGTTATTGGTCTGGTCAATAAGCCAGTGTTTTAATTGGCGATCTAATCACGTGATAAATTAAGAGGGAATAAGAACATAACAGTTTTTTCCTAGGGTGGAACTTCTCGGCAGTGCACATCCGCGATCCTGTCAGCAGGACTCGGACCCAGAACCTCCGGCCTCACGCAAACACGTGAACTTTGGACCACTGAGCCAGCATCCAACAGTGTCAATGTCTAACTTCAACCAATCCACGATATCGTACGGCCATCTTCCATTATTTTTGGTGAATAACTGTCTCATACCCGACACGGTTGATCTCCTCGGCTTCTCATCACAACTCCAATAATTGCCCCTCGCAGCTAGTCACTAGCGAGCCCATTATAAGTTTCAGTATGGGGCTGTAAAAGTTGTTAAATTTCACTGGGATCATGAACCGACCAATCAAACCCAACAATCTCCACAATCCCATTTAGAAACCTTCACAATGATATTCATTTTAAAATTCTATATTAGGAATCGTTAACTAGCAGTAACCTGAAAGTTATGGGCTGAAATTAAGCCATCATTTCAAATCTATTTGTTTGATATCGTAGTGTAAAGAGGTTTTGAGAAAAAGATTTTAAGGAAAAATCTATCGGCATTTTGAAACTACATGAATCAACTTCGAGAACACTGAATAAAATGTTATCTGAAAATAATTTATAAACCTATTGTATTCTGTTACATAAAAAGCTATTTTGCATAAAGAAATAAAAAATGTATTAAAACTCTTCATGATTCTATTTCTACCTTCATTTTATGACCAACAAACAGTTGGTCATTGTAAAATAATCGTCATTGTCACAAATAAGATGAATATTGGACAATGAATATACATATATATATCTTCAGGAGGCAATGGAGTTCAACATCAAAAGGATTATAAATCTTGATGTATAGCCTCAAGTATTTATTTTTCTTATGTTTGTTGAGCTATTGTTATTATACTAGTATTTTTTCATCTTTACAATAATCCAACTGCCGTTCTTTGTTAAATTCCCAGTTTTTCTTATTTGAATGGTTGTTTGTATATTGATTATTAACGTACCGAACTTTCAAAATCTTCAGATGATTTTGGTCATTTTCTTTAGTTACGAATAATGCTATTTTGATTTTTCAGGTTTGAGGTTATTTTTCAAAATATTTTGACTCTTAATACACTTTGTTATTAGTTTAATCTACTCGAACATGCTGCTTAGAATCGACATTAAAACCAACTTCATCTGTTCCACAGAATACCTTTAACAGTGTAATGATGAATAAATAATTTACATTCTTAATGATTATCATTATAACAAATTTCGGTGTAGTTCAAATTGTAGTTTGCTTTCTGCAAATAGACTTTGTTATATTAATGATATGAAAATAATATTACAAGTCTATAAGTCTCTTGAAGTCCATTAGCAAAAGCTAGCGTCTAGCTGAAGGGGGAATTAGCGAATGACACTGGTAGTGGATAGGACGCACATTGCAGACAGTATCGAACTGCACCACAGGGTAAGCCCTAACCTCAAATCCTCAAGAGGAAAGGATAAGAGGCAGACCGAAGAACACATTGCACCAAGAATTAGTAGCAGACATCAGAAGAATGAATAGTATTTGGCTGCGACTGGAAAAGAGGGCCCAGGAAAGGGTTATTCGAAGAACCCCGGTCAACCATCTATGATCCATCAGGGGCAGCAAGCGTAAGTAAGTAGGTAAATAGTCTCTTGAAATAATCTGGTTCAAGCTAATGAAGAGCAAGGTATTTAGATCACATAAATTATCAGGTGTTAATCAAATGAGAGAATGTTATTGACTTAAATATAATTTTATATAAATATTGATGAGTAGATGAATAGGCGGAGAGACAGATTAAATCCATGTGAGGACATTTGTTCTATTAGTGTAGAAAATTTTCGTACAACTTAGTGTCAATATACTGCATTACGTTCTTCATATGAAGAATAATTTGCCAACACTGATCGATTAAAATTGTATACATCAGTTCTACTACCCTTGCACAGCCAGTAATGGAGGCTATTGCTCAAGTCTGTATTTTTGTCACTTTCGTGAGCATCACCTAGTATGACTTGGAAAATTTTCAGCAGAGGTGGGTCACGTATCCCTTCATGTAATAGCCAATAGACTTGGAACATTTAACTCGAAAACCACTCTTCTACATTGTAACGACCTTGACTTGTCAAATCGAAACGATCGTCATGCATTCCATTGCTAGCCAAATTCCATTCTGAACTAAGCAGAAAAAGAAAGGGTACAATATATTATACTGATATCGTTTATCGTTTCACAGTAGAAACTTCAAATGACCTCAATTTAAAACAAGCGAATTGACGCTGAAGTACTTTATTTTCGGACCAGAAATTAGAAGTGCATTTTATGCTATACAAACCTACTTCATCATAATTTTTATTCGTTTTTGTTTTAGCTTTAAGTTTAGCTTCATAAGTCGATTGCTGTTAATAAATCTGATGTTTCATATAAACTTTGTAAACTATGATGCCTCTTTTATAAATATGCCAACTTCCACAGATTCATAATGGTAGTATTAATAATAATGATCAAATCAACAGTATATTGTTGTCTATGTGGAACATAGGTTTCAGAGATAACAATGCTGTTTTAGTAGTACACAATATTTTCTTTGAAACAGTCGTCAAAATAATGTTTAATCAATGTTTTTACTTGTCATATTTAACCTGTAGACTTTAAAATCTCGTTTCTGTTAGTTTTGAAGCCAGGGATCTTAGAATTTGAAGATTATCTACTCTCACCGATTTCTTGGTAAACTGCTTGTTATTAGAACGAAATAAATGAAATATAAACTGATTTGAAAATCATAAAACATTTTAAGATCGAAACAACATTGGTGAACTCGGATATTTTATGTTAAAATAGCTAGGTGATACGTCCTTACTTTTGTGTAATAGGAGTAGTTAAACAAATTTTTGAAGGGCATAGTATCTATATCTGAATCAATTAAAGAACAAATAGCCAAAATATAAAGTGAGCGGATTCAAGCGAGAGATATAGACTGAAATCTAGTTAGAACGATAGTTCCCAGGAACACTGTAGTTGTACCTTACTGATTAACATCGACCAGCATTGGTCCTCGGTCCTGAGTTCCCGGTTACTTACTTATTTCAATTGAAATATAAGAATAAGAGTGTCATAATTAATGATCACAGTTTGAAGATCAGTCTATCATTATAACATGATAATAGGAAATTCAATTTGACACCGAAACAAATAAACTAATTATGGAACATTTCAAACCCATTGATCATCGATCTAAAAGTTATGGGATATATACAATTTTAGAGGATCAGGGGAATAAATTAACATTAAATCTATGAATTATACGAATATTTTTTCCGATTTATTGTACCCATTAGAATTAAGGATGGTGAATAAATTGGCAGTGAATGAATTCTTACGAAGAACGTTTGCAATTTTGAGGAGATTGAATGTTTAACGAATTTCACAGAATTCATGTGTTTGATTTTTAAAAGATTGTTGATGGGATTTAATGTACAACAATTGTATGTGTATCTAGATTATTATACTCTAATTGAATTTAAAAACATTGTACTTAAAAAAAATAAACATATTCACTAAGACCTTATGTGAAACTTAGTAAGAAATTCGATTGGTTTGAAAGTAATTATGAGAGATTTCTGTGTTCTCTGTTATGTGTAGAATGATGAAAGGTCTAATTTCTTGAAATTTCAAAATCAGTTTTTGTGCGAATGTCATCCACAGTTATAGACGATAGCTGTTTTATTCTGAATATTTTTGAAGTATAACTAAGTTCTACTAGCGTCAAATGAACGCTTGAAATCAATCCATTCAACTCATTTATCTTCAAGTTGGATGTTTCTTAATTAAAAAGGAACGAATCGAGCGAAGAAATTTCTTTTCAATTAGTTTTTCATCCTGGCTCTACACTAATATATATATGATTTACAATAATTAAATAACACTCATGGAGTAGATACGTTACGTAATAATGCTAGAATGATTTGCTCTGATGACATTATTTTAGATGAATTGGTTAATATTCGAATCTTGCTTAGTAGGAATGGGTACCCAATGAAATTCATCGACAAACACATGATGGAGACGAAAAGAAGGACAAGGGTACCTACCGTTCCGAAGAAGGTATTGTTCCTAAAGTTACAATTCTTAAATGATGCTACGGAAGAAATCTTGACACAGAGGTTAAGAAGGGCAGTACAGAAAACATTTAATGCAGCCCGACTTAGTACCGTCTTCTACAATCGCCCCACAATAAGAACTGTTAATAAAGACAGATTGCCTGAATTCGCCATATCTATGTGTATTTACCAATTCAACTGCTCCTGTGGAGCCAGTTATATAGGGCGTACAATTCGGCAAGTTCGTCAACGAATAACAGAACACCATCCGTCGTGGTTGACCAAAGGACAGGTAAAGGGGATTAAGAGTTCTATTCTCGCTCACTTGGTGGACACAGGTCATCAGGTTGAACTGAATAAAGCTTTTAAGGTTATCTACCATATTCCATCAAATTCACCACATGGTTTACGAGCTCGTCTATTGCACATAGCTGAAGCCATCGCAATCCATATTCGCAAACCGAGCCTTTGTATCCAAAAGAAGTTTGTACAACCACTCTCGCTACCTTGGCCATCGGTATAGAGGAGTTTGTAGCAGAATTTCGGTAAACAATTATCTTATTCACAAGCATGGTGGGCAGAGATGGATAGTGGCTAGCAGTGGAATCCAGGACGCGCGTTTCGTCCTATTTGGGACTCGTCAGCTGGATGTACCTGCATCTTAGAGTTGATGTTCACTCTGGGACTCGAACCCAGTACCCTCGCTTCAAACGCCATCGCGTTATCCACTCGGCCACTGAGTCCTGATAGCCACTTGCTTGTGCGATGGGGTGAAGTTTAAATTCATTCAGTATTGTTTGTTTGAATCTTCCCATCGATTTGTTAGGACTGCAACTGGTCAGTCTCTAATTGGCATATGTGCATACTGTGCGTATTGCCTCAATATAGCCTTAATTCACAAGCATGGTGGGCAGAGATGGATAGTGGCTAGCAGTGGAATCCAGGACGCGCGTTTCGTCCTATTTGGGACTCGTCAGCTGGATGTACCTGCATCTCAGAGTTGATGTTCACTCTGGGACTCGAACCCAGCACTCTCGCTTCAATGAATAGCAGTTAGCGTTTTGTAAATGATCTTTATAAGATGCTGGCCACATAAGGTTCAACTGAATGATAAATGGGAACAATGATTAAAATATTAGCATTTATTAAAATATTTGACGAATTAGTTGTTACTATGTCATGTCAATTAGAAAATAACCGTGTTAATGAGAATTCTTAAAATTCATCAAGTTATCATTATCAGTAGTGTGGATGATCGTTATGATGGAAACAATGCGTATACAGTAGTCTGGAACTTCGTCACACAAATATAAAGCTATTAATTTGAATGCTTGTGTTTAGCAAGTCACTGAGATAAGTAATATTAATGCATGTAATTTAATGATCCCTATATGAGATGAGCTAATAACTTGAAGTTTAACTGTCATAAAATATTCAGCACTGTGCAGAAGAGATCCTATAAACCCTTGTAAATGCATTATATACAGTAATCCGTAAGATGTATTTACCAATATTTGTGAAAATTTAACGATCGTATATATGAATGAAAAATTTTCGCCAATCACCGTTGGAAAATATTGTTCAAATGAAAGACATTTGTCCTTCCAGAAAAATGACAACACAAAAATCATGGAACAGATCTCAAACATGTTCATCACTGAATTACTTGTAAATGATATAAAGATGTAATGTCTTGTCTACGTTTATGTGGAATTGTGTAGCTTTTGTGTAGTTTGAAGATGTTATTCACTAAACATTAATAATTACAGAAGAGAATCGTTGCAAATTAAGTATCAACGAACAGCTGGTTTACTTATGTTTTGAAACTTATCATCAGAATTATTCCAAACATCAGATGTAACTGAATCTTTTATAATTATCTAATGATTTCTTCATTATTTACATTTGGAATGTTTCCGTAGTCTCTATAGTAAACGTTTCAATTACTTAAGCTCTCTCTCTCTATATATATATATATATATATATCGTGTGAGTGCGTCCGTGCCCTGTTTGATATATGACGTGATGATCCCCGCCAATGTGAGAGGAGTGAATGTATTGATCAGAGCAATGATACACAAAAGCCGTATGAGCAGTCTTGAATACTTATCAGTCCTGCTTTCTGCCTAGCTCAGTAAGTTAAGTCCAGAACATCGATAACAGCCTCTGAAATATGAATCATTATTCTCAAACATACTGGGTTTATATACCAATCAAACAGAACACATCGTACCATAAAATGGAAAATAACATTTATACAAGATTTAGCCAAATGTGGCTGTGAATAGGTGGAACAGTAATTAATGGACTGGGGATAACTCAAGAATGGTAAATCGCGCAGTGATAGTCTGTAGGTCAAAATAAAGCTTATGATAAGAGGGATACGAATATGAATAGTTTAGTTACTTAACAATTATACAATAGGAAATATACATATCACATCGGTCCATAAATAGTTCTCAAAGTTGCCATTCATAAATCTTCACGGGATATAACAATTTCATTGTCAAAAATTTCAATTATGACAAATTTCAGTATCACAAAATAGTTCATAAGCAGACGACATAAACTTGGATTATTTTAGTTCGGGAATGTTCGATTCAGTGACCATATAATTATCGTCTTTATAATTCATTAGTCTAATTTTAATTGAATATTCATATCGTTTATTTTCTAATGTACATTGTATTTGCGTGTTAACTACAATCATTAAAAATTTCGACAAATAAACGGAATGTTAATGGATTTCATATTTGGCGTATTATTGAATAATTTTATTTGTAACAAACATTGAAAATCATTCAGTGATTATGTTTATTTATGTAATTGTCTTTACCATAGAACAGTATGCAAATCGTACGAGTAAAGTGAAGGAAAATGAGAATACACACGTCAAGTAAAATATGAATGATTGTTGTTCTTGCCTATATTCTGCCTATTTCATAGTGTTACATATATGTACAGGTTGGTTGACTACATGTTTATCACTCCTGATAATATCATTTATCCATTTTTAATTTTGATGTACATGCAAAGGACAAGTAATCGTTTTTCAGAAAAGAAACAAGCAATTAGCTTATTTGAATCTTATTTTACAGGGAGAAGTAAAGCTTATAGTGAATGTAAATAAGCATATGTATGTCGGCTGTTTTATTTTAATTTTCAAACTAATGTTTATTAATAAATAAAATTCATTTGTTTATACAACTAGATATGAGATAGAAATCATTGGTTTTCTTAAAGCGAACAGTAGGCATTCATCAAAGACCTACCGGTGTGATCCAAGCAAAAAATTTAAAAACCTTTCTATTGTTATGACTTATGGCCCTGTCAGTTATCAGGTGAGGAGATAGCCAATCAGAACATCTGTGGTAAAACAACGATGCGTTAGCCAGCACTAGCAACCTGGCGTCAACTCTGAATCCTTATTGGACCTTCTCGCCTAGACCTGCTCGTTGAGTCCAGAACACAATCCCAGCCTCCAGTGTATGGCGTTGTATATTTTAAACATACGTGGTTTATATACAGACAGATCAGACCGCATCACAGCATAAGTTGAAAAATAATAATTATACAAGATCAAGTCAAAAAAGGCTGAGAGTATGGAAGATTGTAACTAATAAATTGGGGATACATTAAGAATGGTATATCGTATAATAGTAACCAATAGATCAAATGAAAGCTTATGATAAAAAGGAATACGAATACATGTATATATATATATATATATATATATATATATATATATATATAGTTACTTAGTAATTATACAGTAAGAATATGTGTAATAATAGTCCATAAGTAATTCCTAGCAGTTACGATTCATTTACTCTTCGTTCGGATGTAACATTTATTTTGAAATTTTTAGCTTTTTAATCATCCTTAATTTTACAATGAAGATATTTAATAATGTAAACATTATGAAATATCTTGTTTTGGGTTTTTAATATACGATTTTAAATCTTTACCTCTCTTTATAATAAGTTCTACTTTAATGAACCCTTGAAGTATTGACTTAGCGACCAACATTTCAGTTCACGAAATCTTTGATAGTTTGGCGTGAGACATAAAAGAATGGTGGAATTTAGAAAGATGTTATACTTCCAAGTTTAGGTTAATAAAAAAAATAATACGTTACATCTTTTTCTATAATTTTCAGGGAACTTTCCAGAATCCTGCAGTGACGATAACCTAGGTTTTTTCTTTTTTTTGGTTTAAGAGCATGTCTAAAAAGTGGTACATATTTCTCGTTGGCTTATAGGGGACAACTAGTGTTTATAAGAATACAACATTTGATGGTAGGTTAATGTAATGAATTTATTATTAGAAATTATTTTTAGAAATACCTTTCGAGTGATAAATGGAATTTTCACCTGTGATACAATTGCATACACTTAACTGGATTTTACTATTCAAATCTAAGATATGAAATTTTCAGTGTTATGACTGCGAAATATTTTAATGTAAAATAAAATCTTCTTTTCAACCTCCCCTGAAGACACGAAGAAAATTTGAGGAAGCATTTTAAACTCAATCATTTTCTAGTTCTCGTGTATGGAAAAAGTGATAGGCATGTAACATTCATATCCCCAACGAAGTACTGTAGAAAGTGATCTGTATACTACATAAAATTATGATTTTCATTATGACATGCGTAACTAACTACGTTTATACATTCTGTTCGATTTCAAATGTTGGTTCAGGACAGCCAAAATAAGCTGTTGAGTCATCTTGTAAAGACACTGTTTGGTGGAATATGGAGTGTAGAAACGTGAGGACTGTAATATGGCTTCAGATCATTGTAAGTGGTGTAGATGAATAAAACATTTATAGTCTATTACGTATTAAGTTTGTTTTATACATTTTTATTTCTGATTTTGTTTCTCTCTTCAAAATTACTTCCGCAGCATTTTGTAATAATCAACGATGCTACCGTCATTCCTAACTTTTTCTTTCATCTTGCTGCTTCCTATCACTGTGGGGATGAAACGTATGGAGACTTGAACGAACTAATTTCACACTTTATACCACGGTACACCTTGATCAGTCGAGCTATATTGGACAGGGAGAATAGATGAACACTACATTGATAATTACTCAATGTGCAATCAGTATTCGAAATGATCAATACTACTGGAGAATTCACAGCAAGAATGGCTACGTAGTAATGCCTGTAACTGGGACATTTATTGACGAAAGTACACATCTCACATAAGACTTAGTTTCCTTAAAACAGTAGACAAAACTTATTCAAAAGTATAAACCATCTGAAAACCTGAATCAAGAGACAAATGTCGATATCTTCTCAACAAATAGCATTAATACATTGAAAGAAGGGATACTACCCCTAACTCAGGGTCTGGAAGCCCTAGTTAATTTATTTTTACGTGCCTTTAATCGTTTATTACTATTTGTAAGTTATTTGGTTGATGAGTTGTGTTTTTTTAGAAATCTAGTTTCTAATAGGTCTTCACTTCAATATTGACATGATAAAGAATGTGCATTGTTTCCAGCCATCAAATTTTTTTATAAGTTTAGACTATTGAGTATTTGGAATTCTTAATGTCTTTTGTTTATCAACAAAGAGGATCAGTGATGTGTAAAGTGTGGTAGTTTAGGTTCTATAAATCTTCTTTTTCTTTTATCACCTTTCAACTTTTCAATACTTATCCAGGTACTAGGCTGTTAAACTAATGATCTATGTTATTCAAATGTATCATTACATTTTACAAATATCAGATTTTATCTGAACGTATAAACATTCGTATGTTATTGTGGGTTAATTAAGTTTACTAATATTGGCTGTATTTAAAGATGATTCTTGTTAAAGCATTATATTTTATCACCAACTTAAAGATCTGGGTTTCAACCATAGGTATGGTTGTAAATATGGACTACTGGAACTAAAACTAGAGAGGAAAATCTGTCCTCCAATGCTTTGTGGTGTCGAATAGCTCTTCAACTGATGCCAATCTGTGATGAGAACCATTTTCATAGAACTAGTTTGGTATATAATTGCTGATCAAGCTTTAGTATCATGCACAATTTTGTAGGATTTATCATCCATGAGATTTTGCTTTCACTCATGTTTATTTTAAATATAAAATCTATACTGGAAACAACAGTAAGATTAATAATTCTAAGTACATTTAATTGATCTTACATATTTTATAAAGTATCAATTAAGAATGAACTTGAATTGAGTATCCAACTGTTACGCTTTTATGGTAATAAATGTTGATCAGTGGAGGTTGTCTTTTGCATCCAAATGAACTGGATATTTTAGGATGTTTCTGGCTAAGCTAATTGTATACCTTCATTTACATAATTATTATATTCTTTACGGATGAATAATTCACTTGTCATTATATCATATAGTGCATTATCAATAAACAGAATGTATCAAGTGTATTGGTGGAATTTTTATTCGAATCATATTCATTTTATTTTCAAGAATCATATTTGTTCGGTCATTTGGAAGTTTGTTGTTTATAGAACTGATATGAATAGCAGTATATATATATGCTTAGTTACTTCATGATGGTCAGTAAAGACGTTAATAACACATCATCGTCTGAAATTTGTTAGTCAACAGTTTATATGCACGTAGTAGTTGTCTTTCGACGCACTTCAATAGTTCAGGATGTAATAACCGTCTGTAAAGTCTACAGAATTGAGTTGTTTCTAAGAAAATAGCCACAGAAATAGGTAGTTGAGGATAAGAAGTTATTGAAAACCTTTCAGCTCTATAAATGTTGTGTAAATAATTTGCATAGGTTCACTGTTTAATTCTACATCTGCTGAAGGATGGGACTATTTTTCTTTCTATGACGATTTAAGAATACCATTTTTAATGAGTCGTAGATTAGTCCATATCTGTGTGAAGGAAATGCAAATCGCAAGATATAGCTTTAGTCATTATCGTTTGGGGAACTTCTAAAAACCTAATGAGCAATTAGTTGTCGTATCACCCTAGTTTTCAACTCAGTATAACAATAATCTCCAGTTGATGGTGAACTAAAATGAAACGTCTACTCAATGCTCATCATGGCATTCAATAAAATCTACTTTTATTCGATACATTCAACATACCAAAGCACCACTCTTAACACATAAGAGAAAATCATGTTACGACAACTTTGTGTTCAGTAACGTGTATAGCTACAAACGAAAGTGTTTTAGTCTAAATTTTGTGAACTGTTCTACGTAATTCAGACTTAAAAATATTGAAAACATAAAACATATTTTACCGATCAATCGTTTTCACAACTGCATCAATATCATACAATATATCATATAAATATTAACATATAATACAGAAGAGATACATCATCTTCAGTATAATGATATTAATGATGAATATAATAGTAAAAATAACGATAACGTTATG
>NC_031502.1:29110134-29113746 GCF_000237925.1 Schistosoma mansoni | reverse complement strand
CAAATTAAGAATAAGGCAAGACAAACATTAATGTCAGAGGGGTTTGAGGAATAAAGGTTTATAATGTGTGATTTATGTTTGAGATTGGCCAGTCATAGTCCATAACAAAAAGGGATTGCGGAATATAAATTTTCTGGATGTATAAGTTCTGTTTTCCAGTGATCCTGATTGTTTCCGTTATGACTATTTATCATATTTATTCTAACTCGACACCTGATAACGAATGTTACCACTACCACTTCATAAATAGCCTTACAAATTTACAAATCACTCATTTTTAAAATATTTAGGCTGTAATCAACGATAAGGTTTACTATTTTAACAAAATAATGTCTCTTTCACCTATTGATAAATACCTTGTTGTCATACAATAATACTGGATTTCTAACCAGACGAAGAAGTCATTGAAAACAAATGTTCGCTCTGATATCTCCTGTTTTGAATGTTCTGTGAGGATCTTTAAAATATGAATATGTAATAAAATCACAGAGTACATTCAGTTTATAGCGTCTTTCACTTTCAAATGTAATCGGTCAGTCTACTATGTACCGAGTTCCGTGATTAATTTGTAGTATGTACTGATATATATATATATATATATATATATATATATATATGTTTGATGTCGTTATTAAAAAGGATTACAAACAAATTCCTTTATTTGATATAATTTCCTAAACTGTTATAATATTATTTTAAATTTACTTATTTACTTAAACACATAAAAATTGGTACAAGGGGACACCAGATATATATGCGCCGCACAAATCTCACTTGATTTGTGTGAGGGCTGTGATACTGCCCAGGTGCCCAGACCGAAGCAGGTGGTTCTCTTAGGGGGCCACATCCGGAGCCTTTGACCTAAAGGTCTGATTCACGAGACAGTAGAGCAACGTCAAGAGATGAAGTCCCATGGTAGCCGTTGACCAACGATTGATTCATACGCCATTTTATTTAACTTTTGAAAAGATTTTTCGATTACACTGTCCTTTAATTTACATATTGTACAAGTTAAAAGTCATTAGTTCTGTTTCAAAATGTTTACTCTTTCTACAATCCAGAAAAAACTTAGAACAAAGATATAAGTCTTAGTGTTTAATCACTTTACGATCTGGAAAAAATAGAATTTCAAGTAGACATAAATTGTCAAAATTAACAGTCCAATATAGAATGTAAAACAGGTTAGGTCAATAATAAAAAAACAATTACATATAAACAATACCAGTGACTATAATTAATATTTATAGTTTATGAGTGCCATTATGATTATTTCTTACAAAAAACGTTTTAATTAATGTTTAAGAGGTCTTTGTTAAGTTAATTAGCAGAGGTCTTATCAGAAGAATCAACAAACGTTGAAATATGCATTTAATGCGCTGTAGAACAAACACCCGCATTATATCTTTTTCACTGTTAACCATTATCAAATATCATCTAAATGCATTTCAATTAAATTACATATTTTACAGATAACTCAAGTTCGTTTGTCACTGATCGTTTATCATATTTAAATCAGATCTTCATATATAATTATCAGTAGACAAAAAAACTGGACATAGTGTGGGTCTGATTAAGTCTAACGGAATAGAGTAATATAATAATAATAGTTGTGATAATGAAGTTTATTATTAGGAATGCAAACAATCTATTTTATTTGTAATATGCACATGTAGATAAAAGTGAATGCCAATCCAACACACACATACAATATATATATATATACCTTCGTATTCCGAAGGCTTAAACAATTTGGACATTGATGATCGAAAATCGACAAGCTTTCCATCTTCCTGTGACCCTAAAGTGTATTTAGGGTTGACTTCCTATCACAGTTATAAAATAAAGTTTGTGTGTATTAGCTTAAACATTACAAATGGAAATACGGAAACGTCTATGCACTTCTTTCAATGCATTTAAAGAGTTTGAAGTGTTTATATTTTTGTAAAATGTACATATTTGAGTTTTGGATTTAGTTGTCGGAATCTGAATACACTATAAACATTTCATTAATAAGTCATAATCATGTAATATGACGTAATCATGAGACTCCTTTTTTCATTTTGACTACTCCAACAATATCAGTAGATGGATATCCAGTCGTTTTGCAATGAAGTTGTTTGGTAAAGTGTCATTACCTGAACTTTCGTTGTTCTTTATGAAATATTGTTTTATTTACTCCAAATACAAGATTTGTTGAAATATGTAGCAGTGATTTTCTGTCTACATTTGTTATATTAAGTATTTATTAAAACGGTTTTATTATTGGTAAAATGTCAAACATATCGCTGTTAAGTACTTGTAGATACGAACTTTCATTCTTTGTTTATAAAAATTGATTTCATATTGAAAGCATATTTTAACTGTTTTTTCTTTATGGAACCCCAGAGTTATAAACCTAACCTTTATAGAAGATTTATTTATGAATATTCAAGTCTATGTTGTTGGAAGAAATCTTGGCATTTGAATTTTACATACTGCGATAAAATGATCTTTAGGAATAATCATGACATATTGTATATAATAAAACTAAATATCCTAAATCCAATCAGTTAAAACAATTCGTCTACATTTATCATTTCATAAAGCAGTGCTTACAAATTTACCCGTTTCTTGTAAACATATTTTCGTGTAATCCGGCTTGTTCAAACTTATGTTGATTGAACTATTCACTCTCCGCTTTGTCTTCTAACGTTTTAAGAGTTCTCTGAATATGGTTTCAGTTTTCGAGCATTAGTGCTTTCTTCTAAATGTTTTCTTCATAAGTTGTATATTTGAATATTAGTATAGTCTTTATTAGTATAAGTGAAAGGATATTATTTTGAGTTTATACTTAACGTTCGGTTTCATATTCTACTGAATACAAAATTTTCCCCGAAAATGTTAGAAATTGTAAATCACAAAGGTGGAATAAATTGTACCACATCCATAATTTTTGTTCAAATAGATTTGGAATACTTCGATATAAACTAAATAAACGTTAAGGTAACTTTCATGCAATTAGTTTCGTACTCCGTGACAAACACATATGCGGGATACGAATCGTCTATTCCCTTTCTTCTTAGTTGGTTACATGTTAGCTAATAATCTGGAAGGTACATGTCTATCTTATAGCACTAATAAAACTGCATTTTTCGTAATTCTCATAGATCATACTTTATTTGTGTAATCACATAATTCATACACTTGAAATAGTCAAAATATTGAGTAGAATTAATCCTAAATATATAATGTAACATGAAATAAATGATGAGTTCCGTTTCTAAGACCTTGATGTTGCTTGAATCAATGATGCAACATTTAAATACTGTATGCATAGCAGCAGATTTTTGTGAAAACAGTCGTTAAATATTCATAACGTCATTATTATAAGCTATAAATGAAGGTTAATGGAAACGCTTAATCATCGAAGTCTACAATTTTTCAGAACCGGAAAGATTGGAGAAACGTGTCCTGTGGCCACGCCTGTCCGAGGGTCGGCTTTTCATCTATCACGACGCACATTAAGTCGTGGATTGGGCGAGTGCCTGCCGGCGTTTAAAACCTTATATCAACGCGCGTTGTTGGGGCGCGGCGCGGTGCTAATAATCCTGTCCCAGACCTGCCAGGTCCCAG
>NC_031502.1:29089509-29109934 GCF_000237925.1 Schistosoma mansoni | reverse complement strand
CAGGTTTTTCCATAGTGGTCTAGCTGCAATTGACTCATGATCTTAACTATATAAAATTACTTAAATCTCCACAAAACCCTCTTCTATTAATAATAAGTACCCAAAAGTTCCTACTCATGTATTCTATTTTAAGCATCTTGAAATGTAGATACATGTTCCTCCTGATACGGGAATAGATTATTTCTAATATCTGTTTAAACAAACGTTTTCAGTATGATAATGAAGAGAATTCAGTTTAATTTGACTGGTATTTAAAAAAAATAACATTTTAACAGAATAAATGAAAATTTTATTGATACTTCTTCAGGCAAAACGATTTTATTTAGTTAGTGTATAACTTTTATTGTCCGTAACGAAGCTGGTAATTGTGATTTAATTTGTAGTACAACTTTATACTTAACTAAGTGCTAGTATAACAAAGTTTTTGGAGACAATTTCCGTGTCATCATATCATTAAGAAAAATTGCTCAGTTTAGTATGAAAATTTTATCCGGTTTCCTTTTTAAGATTCTATTGGTTGATCTAGTAAACCAATCATATTTAGGACACTTGGTAGTATGATTCTGTTAGATTGTAAATAATTTTATTAGATGAATTTGAAAAAAATAACACCCAGCCTAAATTCAGATTTACATCGTTTTGCATTTATAATGTGATTCTTAGCAATCTTAATTATATAAATAGATGAACTGAGTGGATGTATAAAAACCAATATGTAACAATGAAACTATTCTTGTTTAAAATTCTTGTCACAAAAAGACAAATAAACAACAAAACAATCATTAAGGTTAGTTAAATGTAAACTAATGAATATTTTAATTATTTATCATGAAAAATCCTAGATTTTAAATTTTGTTTAAATTGTACTAGAAAATCACCGGGAATTCAAAGATCACTACTTAGATATTTCTTTTGATTTGAGGAACTAATGAAGAAATGTCTGATCACCCTTATACCTTATTGTGTACATTATGTAATATTCAAAATTTGGCTAGAAATCTAATACTGTTTATCTCTAAAGCAGACAAGTTATCTTTAACTAATGAACATTTTACTTTGAATAATACAAATAGATCATTGGAATATGTTTTCAGCTGTGTAAGGAGTTTGTAATAGTAGTTTTTATTCATTAGCTTATACATTTGATGTCTTCTAGTTATCAGGTCGAAATTGAATGGTAGTTTATTACTCGATAATGTCTATTTACCAGTTTATTTATCCATATGAACCCCATTTTATATCTGAAATATGGGTGATGTATTTTTCTGTCCCGTTTGTAGATATAATTTTTTTATGATTTATCAAAAGGAAGATGACAGGAACAAGAAACTTAAGTTAAGCCTCTTCTGTTGAAGCTGGACATCAATTGAATTTTAAAATGAATTTCGGAGATCTTAGTTTCTACAATTTATGCTTCTTTTCCAATGTTTTAATAACTTAGGTATATATCTGTATGCATTTAAATAACATATACCAACAGTTGAATAAAGCAATCGTTTGGTTTGTATTTGTTTGACAGAGTTATTTGCCTAAATAGATCATTTTTCTAAAGCTCTACTGACGTTTCCTATTTCTTATTTTATGCCTACGTATTCAGTTATGTCAAAACCTAAAACTTAGATTTACACTATTAAAGGATGCTCAGTCATTTGAATTATATGAATTTTATCCATAGTCTTAAAATCTATAAATTTACTCGGAGTCAGTTGTAGGAGTTAATTGGAAAGCATTATGTTTTTGCTGAATTTTTTGTTAATGATTTGTCTTAGTTGAAAAACTCATTGTTCGTATTAAACTTTGCTGAATATTGAAGGTTAGGTACCCTCTAAACATTTGAATATTGTCTACCAAATGAATAAACATCTCAGTTCAGTTGGTCTAATGAAAGCACACTCGTATTTCAGTGTTCTTGAGTTCTCTTACCTATATAGTTTAAATACGAAATTTCCATTTTCGTTCCGAACAACATCATCAGTCGAAATTGTAGATAACGAGAATTTTAAGTGTTAGAGAATTTATGAAAGCAGGAGATTTAGGTCAGTCACTAATTAGTAGACACGTCAATTTTGAACTGATCTACAAAATTATTCGGAATAGATGAAACAATAACCTAGTCAAAGGTTAGCGGAACCAAACAGTCAACTTGAACTAGAGATAGCTGAAGACAATGCGACTTACGAGCATAACCAACTACAATGAAGGGCACTAGGGCAAACTGATTTTGGGCTTATTGAATAACTAAAACGCTCACTTCTACGTGAAGCAACCTCTGATGATGTTGTTTGGAACGAAAATAGAAACTTTGCATTTAAACCATCTAGCTTAGAATACTCAGCAACAGCAAATCATGCAATTGAGCTTCATGTCGTTCCCAGCCTCTCACAATATTCAGTTTTCAGTCATACGACCTGTATGATTGATTGTCTGATCTAATATGCAATAGTTCCGTATTGATTCTAAAATACAACGCTAAAGTATTCTTTGATATATATATATATATATATATATATATATATACGGATTTGACAGTTGAACAACTGTTTTTCGGTTTGGTTAAAGTGTTTCTTAAAGTATAACTGTCTATAAATATATAATAAACTTCTGAAGTTTCTAGAAAAGACTAGTTACAGTTTCCATGTCAACTTAATGTCTTCTGAACCTAGTGTTTTTGGGACTGTGTTTGTATAATAAAACATGACTATTAGTTTTAAAAAAAGACTATATTTTTTAAATACCTTAACATACGAATGTAGTTTTACAAATATTTAGTCATTTAGCACAGATTACCTCTCATTTTTTCCAAGATTAGTAAGTACTCTTTCGATAAAGTATGGTTTTTATTTTAAATATATTGAATTTGGAACAATAAGTTTTCTTCACAGAATAAAGCTGTTTGCAAAATCAATGAAAACAGCGGTGTGATAAACGGCTATTTCATCCTAATTTATACTCTGTCAGTGGTTCTGATCTAACTGGGACTGATCCTAGAAATTTCAGGTTACATGGATAGAACCATATGCTTAAACCAATATTTCAAAATTTAGTGATCGACATTTTTCACTTCATTGATCTCACAATATAGTTCAATGATCAAGGAGTGCTTTCAATGATATCTGTTTAATCTACCTTTTATGGTCTAGAGCGATGATTCTGAGGGGTCGTTAACCAGAGCAAAAAGCTGCCATCTGATATTTTATAATTTTCACCAGTTGTTTATGTGTTGTCGTAGTTTACAAAAAACTATTTCTATGCTTGACTGAACTCCTTTGACTACCGATCTAAAGAACTAATTTTGGTAATACCATTTCAACATTTCAGAAGAAAGTATAAATAGATGAATAATGAATCTATAGATGTATTGAATAATTGAAATATTCAGTCTCTTAATGTTGAATAATGGGTTGAGTATATGCTGTAAATTAGTTGTAATGTTTATTGGACTTTAAAACCTTTGGATCTCAGCGATATTTTTTAAAACATCGTTTATGAATTTTAATTACCACATCAAGTTACAGAGTAATTTCAGTGTTTGTTTATCAACTCCTATTGTCAATGTACAGTTAAAGTGTATAGTAATCATGATCATTTTGGAACAAAAAAAATAGATGCTTCTTGATCTATTAGAAGTATGGAATTAATACCAGACTACATTTATGGTTTGTTGAATAGAATACATTCTTGTTTAATTTTCATTTCTGACTTCATATGATCAAATCCTAGAGAAATTAGTGTTAGATCAATGTAGTGTTAACACATTTGATCTTATCTTTACTGATGACTTGTTACACTGATGTATGCATGGAGTATTTTAATTTACATGCTCACATATTAAGTTGAATCGCTTAATAAATCTGTCTCAAAAAACCTACTGTTAAGGGCAACGTCTCGAGCCTGTTTACACTTTATTGTAGCCGTAATTTACGATGTAGCTTCACTTGTATATGCACATAGATCATATACAATGTTTTGCACTTAAATTATAAAATATTGAAATATAATTTAGCTGTCATTCATAGCTAGAAAGTGTATATGCGAGTCATTTAAAGTCTTCGTTTTACGTGGTCACTGTATAAATAATTGTAAAAAATCAGAATAAATAGTGTCATCGATGGTTTAGAGGCCCATTATTTTGACTTCATTTAGATCGGACGATGATATTGTCGACAGGCTCACCACTTTAGTGGCCCTAAATATGGCTCCAATTTGATCTTATGCTGCTTGTTATTTAAATATACATATCGCCAATCCTCGTGTATAATCATCCACTTAAATCGCGTTAGTGTATAACAATTAAATAAGTCAAATACGGGAATGGATGTTGGAATACGTAAAATCGTTGATAAGAAAGCGAAGCAAACCAAATGACGCGCAGTTGAAAAGGCAAGTGAGCCAAATTGATTTAAACAAGAGTAAATCAATATTTATAGTCTGACAAAAATAAGTTATAGACATGTAATGAGTAAGATGAGAAATGCGCATACATACACTTACATAAAAACAGTCAAGGTTGATAAACGAATAATTAACAGGGTCGAAAATGTAGCTTGAGAAGAATGAATAGAATGTCAAGTCCGGAAGCTTGATTAAGCTATTTGGGCTTAACATAGCAACCGACACTACAATGCTATTTATAACAATTTGAATAATTATACTGTCACAGTTCACTAACGCTTTTGATCCATGATTAGCAATTAAATAAATTGATTATCATTTTTACGAATCAATACAACCATAAAATGTGTTCCTGCAAGCTTTTCAAAATATACACATAGAAGTACATCTATTTGCGTTTGTTACAATTGTCAGATGTTTCCTTTTTTCTTTCTTTCCATTATAACAGAAAGGTTTAAGATTATAATGTTTTATTTCAAATCATTATAACTGCAATTCTTTATCGTTCAAGTAGCATGTTACATATTGAATAAACAATTGTAATTCATAACCCTTTTGTCTAGTTAAACTTTGCTTTTTTACGAAAGAGGTTATTATTAAACTTGCTATAAAACTGTCACAGAGTTTTTTGCGCAGAATTCAAATCTTTCCTGAGTACAAAATGTATGGATGTAAAATCTGAAAATTGATAAAACGTGAAAAAAGTATCTTATGGGATCAAGTGATCAATACCATGGTCGAACCTAATAATCAGAGATAAACATTAATTTTAGCATCTTTACTTTATTAGGAAACTGAAGGCAAATGAAATTAAATACTTTCCCACATTGATCAATTTTTTTTCATATTACTTAGTGTTGTGAATGAACCACAGTTTTGAATTCCAGAGTGTGAAAATATAGTTATCCAGTGCTCTATGATTTTTAATAGTACCTCGACTGATGCCGATCTTTAACAACAATATACCTATAAAATACTTAATTTTAATCAATATAAAGTATAAATACGTTTAAGTGAGCTAGGTCAGTTGTCGGAACAGAAGCGAAACATGTTTGGCCGAAGAATACTGATGAGCTGATGAGCCGCTTAGAAAAAAGAGTTATTTTCAATAGCATAAATTAAGTACTTTTCCATAGTTAGTCTCCTTTACTAATGTAAAGAAAGAAAGAGTACCTGTGATTTCAGAAAATGTGAGAATATGACTATATATTATTATATTTCTCGGCTACAAGCTAGCTGATAGGCTTAGTTGCATCAGAATTTTATATTATGATTAAATCTGGAATTTAAGACATGAGTTTTCAGTTTTTAAAAGACTGGTTTAAAACTAGGTTTTTCAAAGGCGATCCTATAAAATATTTGCAGTGATGTCGCGGAATGAGAAGTAATTTTTCCTAGGATAATAGATGGTTGCAGGAAATCAAAAAAGAGGCAAAAACACCTAGGTTTACGGCTGATTGACGTTCACAAGCAAAACATGTTTACTATCTTGACAAAACCAATGCTCAAGGACATTAGTACTGAGGTATTTCGGCAGCAACTTGTCTCACATTGATCTAAGACATTTAAAGTCGACCGATTACTAAGTGCAAACCAACATTATGTTTGTTTGTTAATTAATGCGAATCGAATTCTACGAATAAGCATTTTGTAAGGATGTAAACACGACAAAAGGCATTCTGATGATTAGACTGAATCAGAAACACAGGGAAAAGATAGCTATTCACTTTATTCATTTCTGTTATCAGCGTAGATGACAGCTAATAGATGACAATAAACAAAGGGAATTTTTAAACAGCAACCACAAGACTGATATATTTATTACTTCTTAGTGTTCAGATTGAATGTGTTCACAATGTCAACCTAGCATACCTTGACAATATTTTTTGAACTGCCACCTATAAACAAACGACAAAAAGCTTGTAAAACAGTATGGTTCGATCTGTTACCAATTTACTAATTAGGTGGTAGAGATTCAGTGTACCGATAAGTTAAAAAGAGGCAGAGACCAAGTAATCATCATGACGTCAGTTTGTATTGTTTGTTGTCAGATTATAAAAAAGAAGGTGATAACAGTGTAGTTGAAAAAAGGATGATATTTTAACAAAACTTTAAAAGGGATTGACTTTGTTATTAAATCAAACGATCATACTATTTTCTTTAAGAATCTACAAATTTGAACTTTCTCAAGATTTTAAAATATGTCACATTATTATGACTAAAGTTTAGTCATTAATTACGATTGATTGCATGTGCTAGGGATTTTCCATTGTTGACTGTTGTAAGACATCTACTCACTTTTGATTCAAATTGTCCATTATTATCGCTAGAGATTACACGCTCGTATAGAAAAGAATAGCTCAAATCTAAGTACAAAAACGTGCACTTAGTAAAAACGGTCTGGACACTGAATAATGTTTATTTATATTTTAAATATCACGGAGGTTTATGGGTGATCATATCAAATTTTCTAATTTTGATCTAAGTAAATTTATTCTTAGTAAATTAGATCAGAAGCAAAACGTTTAGTATAACGAGGTATTTATCGCCAATAATTATTTTGCTTTTTAACTTTTCACTTTGGAAATCGGTAAATTTCTGCAACTAAATTTGTTCAGATGTCTTAAAACACACTGTTACATTTTTAGTAATTTATGAATTTTGTGGAAGACCTTTGTGTAGATCGTTTAAATAGGAATTCGTTTACATTATGAAAACAATTACACATAACGAAGGTATGGATATCCATTTCATTCCAGTAAGGGATTCTTTATCATTACGTACTCAAAGTTTGACAGATACAATAATTTCATTGAAAATATCCATCCTTGTAACGATGCTTATTATAATAGGATGAAGCCACCTCTTATAATTTATTGTATTAGGCTATAATGAGTAGTTCTTTTACTGTTTGACAAAAAAGTCTTTACTAGCAATGTTTCAAGTTGACTAAAGTTGAGAAATGTAAACCAACAATTTTCTAGTCATTGGCTTAGATTTTTCATGCTCAAAAAGTGAATCGAGTGCTCTAGGTTACAACCAGGTTTCCATTATCCATAAGTATTGAATCTACTAAAAACAATCTGTCTCGAGTATTATACGTTCTTAAATTTTAATATTAAAAAAATCAAGCATCGTTAAAACTATAAGTATTTAGCAAAGTTCTGAGTTGAATTTAATAAACGCCCTTTTAGTTCATAATACTTCAAGGCATTTTTCATAGTTGAAATCATGAGTCAATTGAAGCTAGACCACCATGAGAAACATAGGTGCACTGGACAGGCGTTTCGTTCTATTGTGGAACTCCTCAGTAGTGCGCATCCACGATCCCGCCTCACCAGATTAGAACCCAGGATCTATCAGTCTCGTGCGCGAGCACTTAACCACTAGACCACTGAGTCGGCATCCGATGGTGTTAATGTCTAACTTCAACCAATCTACGAAATCGAGCAGCCATTCACCAATCGTCTTCAGTGAGCTGATATCTTACAACAGACGTGGCTGAACTCCACTGGTTACTGCTTCTCACTAGAACTCCAGAAAATATCTCTTGAAGTCAGTCACTAGTGACCATATGATTATAATCAGAAGGGGTTTTGAATCAGCTCACGTATCAACAACATACTTCAGAACCAATGTTTTTGTAGTTAACTTATTTCAAATTTTCTTATTTAGTTCAACACATTAGGAATAATTCTTTTAAAAGTTAAACATGTGCCCATGACTAGTTTTACGATTTACTAAAGCTGTATTCGTAAATTCACTACCTTAAGACCATATGAATTTGATAACAGCAGGTAAAACCTGAAAATCACAGAATCCTAAATATATGTATATCTTGTATATGTCTTGTTAAAAATCCAGTGATAATGTGATACTCAATTTCTTTATAACTTGACACTATTTTATTTTTCTAAATACCATATAGAATTTCATACCCGCATCCCAGTGATTAAAAAACGAAGCACGAAACGATCTGTATAGTCACCTTATGGTATAATTTCTTCATAAGTCTGCTTAGAGAACAGGTTATTCATTCTGAAGTTCATCTTCCTAGAAAATGAATGTTCGGTTAAATTTATTGACAGAAATGTGAAGGTAAAACAGTCCTCATAAAATTAATCTACGTTCATGAATAAAATATTGTGTACAAATCATGAGTTTAAAACAGATATTACTGGGAATATGCCTCTAAACCTTTTGCGATGATCGATTAAAGTGTGGAATACTAGTAAAGCCTACTATATACACCCACTTATACGCCGTCGGTTAATGGAGAAGCGTTCAGGAATGATACTTATTTATTTATCATCATGAGGTTAGGTACTTAGATTGTATATCGCGGATATTTCTTATATGAGAAAATCTTCCTAAACGATTCAGGCAAAGACATTTCATTCCTTCTGTTCTCCTTAACGCGGTTTGTGTTTCAAAATCTTTTGCCATACATAATTAAAAACCCGAGTTGTACAGACAAAATAGTTTTCTACATCTGATTTCTTTTTGTATTGATAGTTTGCATCTTCCCATTGATGTTTAAGATTGCAATTGATCAGTCTCCTATTGGCATATGTGCATCTTATGCGAATTGCCTAGACATTGCGTTAAGTCACAAGCATTACAAGCAGAGGGGGATGGTGATTAGCAATGGAATCCAGGACGTTCGTTTCGTCCCATTCGGAACTCATCAGCCAGATTTACCTGCATCCAAGAGTTGGTGTTCAATTCGAAACTCAAAATCTGTACCGTTTGCTTTAAACGCCATCACGTTATCAATTTAACTACTGGGTCTAGATAGCCAACAATACAAAAATAAACTAGGACTTCACCGTATAGCGCAAGCTAGTGGCTTTTAGGTATACAAATAAACTATACAGACTATGAAAATATAATATAATTAAGTTCTTCCGAGATTTGTTAACTGCTAGTTATATGGACTCAATATACATCTCGTTCAACTGTTTTTATTCATAAATGTATATTCTTAGAGGAAGTTCCCATGATTTTAGAAATCCTAAGACCTATATTTTTACACATTAATTAATCGGTGAACTGGATTAAAAGCAAAAAGTTAATTAAAGGAAATGTCAAAAGGAAAGAAACATAACGATAAAATTGAACAAAGTCACATACAACTGTGAATTCACTGTATTACAGAAATAAATAAAATTCCGAACTGAAAGTTGAAACTCTAGGTGAGCATCAAAACTGTTCAATAAAGGATATTTGTGAAATTGAAGTATTTTAAATAAAGCCAAAATATATTATCCCAAGTTATATGTGAATAATTCAATTGTTTACTTATCTTTCATAATAGCATAATATGTTGTAGTTTATTACAATCTTAATAACGAATTGGTTGAGAAATTTATATCTATATAATCGAATTTTTGTTTTTATCCCTAAGGGGATACTTCTGACATACTTAATAATCAAATAAAAGAAAGATATTTGAAAATTTAGGTTAGTTAATGAGTTTATAACTGATCAGTACCAATTGATGTGATATGTATAAATTATTGAAATCGAGTTTAACATTCAATAATCTTGAGGCTGTATCCATATTCAATGTGACTGATGCATATATATATATATAATTTGAATCGGAAAGCTATGTTGTTCATCTATGCCAAATCGGTTTGTACGTTATTCTGTGAATACCATACTTTAATTAGAATTTCTATCATTAAGTATGCATAATTAATCTTATTTAGATATTTCCATGGGACTTTTTTGAAGAGGTCACTATTGGTTACAATGGAAATGAATTTAATTAAATTGGGAAATGAATACCCTTTTCGTGTAAAACTTATTTTTGCTGAACACATGTAATTTTCGCATTTTTAGTAGACACATCTGATGTGTATTGTGATTCGTGATATGAAAATAATTCTCTCTTAAAATACATAAGTATGTTACGGAGATATATAATTAGGTGAGTAAAAGGTAGGAATGGAATGTAATAACTGACTAAATCAGGGCCAAATCAACCAATCTTATATTTAAGAGAAATGTATACATTTATGATAGTGTCCAGTTAGTGCGTATTGTAATGTTGGACATAACATAACAGAACTAATGTATTTATAGAAGATTGTTTAAACAAAACCAATTGGTTACACAGGAATTACCATGACTGAACTTAAAGCTCTTGTTTCAATTTCAATGTCTGAAATTCGTGAGATTTCAGAAATATTAAATCACAAAATGGATTTGTGTCAATAACGAATAAAGTGTTTTATTTTTCCAAAAGGTTTCTAGTGTATAAAATATCCCAGTCCATGTAACTATGGTCAATTAATGGAAGAATATTATTTATTGCCTTGACAATGAAGCAGTTATGTTTACTGAAAAAATAAACAATTTTATTATCTAATCTTTTTAATATTAGTAAAATTGCTCAGACTTTTAATTTATTAAAAGAATTTTTTATGTAGTTAGAATCCATGAGTCAATTGAAGCTAGACCACCATGAGAAACATGGGAGCACTGGATAGCCGTTTCGTTCTATTGTGGAACTTCTCAGTAGTGCGCATCCACGATCCCACCTCGCAGGATTCGAAACCAGGACCCATCAGTCTCGCGCGCGAGCGCTTAATCAGCCGACCACTGAGCCGATATCCGATGGTGTTAATGTATAACTTTAACCCATCCACAAAATTGAGCAACCATTCATCAATTGTCTTCGGTGAGTTGATATCTCCATGAGGTTATTCCTGGAGTTCTAGTGAGGAGCGGTAACCAGTAGAGTCCAACCAAGTCTGTTGTGAGATAGTAACTCACTGAAAACAATGGTAGATGTGTCGCTCAATTTCCTGGATCGGTTGAAGTTAAACATTAACACCATCGGATGCCGACTCAGTGGTCTAGTGGTTAAGTGCTCGCGCACGAGACTGATAGATCCTGGGTTCTAATCTGGTGAGGCGGGATCGTGGATGCGCACTACTGAGGAGTTCCACAATAGAACGAAACGCCTGTCCAGTGCACCTATGTTTCTCATGGTGGTCTAGCTTCAATTGACTCATGATCTTAACTATATAAAAAATTACTAAAAGATCCACAAAACCACTTTCTGATTATTAAAAGAATTGTTCTTTTCTGTGAAAATTATTTAGTACAGTCTCAATTCTGTCAGACTTCCTTTTTCTGTCTACAAAATAAATTATATAGTTAAAATCTTTATTTTTAATAGTTTATCAGTGTGACAAACCAAGAAAAGAACCATTTTCTATGTTCACTTTCTTTTTTTTGTGATTATAAAATTTTGTTTTCTAAGAAATAAAATTTTTTAATTAATTCCATCAGTTTTTACATACTTCTAATGTGTAAGTTGATTATGAACTAAAAATAAGGGAAAGTTCCATAGAATGTTTGTTCTTTTTCTTTTCAACATTGAAAACAACTTACAGAAATAGATTACAAAGTCTTTAATTTAGGTGTAAAATTGGATAACACTTGGATAGTAGGGGAAAGATTGCTTATTCGCCATTTATTGGTATAAAAAGAAAAAAGAAAACAAGATAGTAATTTAATTGTAATTAAAAAATAAATTTTGGCAATTGGTCATTTGAAAATATTTTAGTTTGAAAGTGAAAATAAAATGAATAAGTGGTTAGTCTTTAAGTGGTAATAAAAAGTAAGGATTCATGTAACCGACTGAGAGCTTTAATTATATCATAGGTAGCATGGTTACATAGATTATCAAAAGCCTTTAAAACAGCAATTACATTACCGAATCCTGATATAGTTGATATGTACAAATATTACCCTATTACATGCGTAAACGTTTTCTATCCAAATATTATAACCTTTTAACACTACATTTTCATGTCTATAGCTGAAATACTGAACTGATGAATGAAATATTTTGCTCAAAACAAACACTATAAAAGTATTTGAAATAATTAACAAACGTTTAGCCCCTTTATTACCCTGAAGAGAGCAAAACATTTTAGTTAGTTGAGATGACGCATTCTGAGATATTTTGGGGTCAGACGATTATTTACATCACTGACTGACTTTAACTAGACGACCGTAGAAAAACATTTACCATAATGAGACACCACATCACCGTTTATCTACAAACACCACAAAGATATCAAACACAGGGCCTCATTGGGGCAACATCACCTTTGTACAGCAATCACATCTGATGATTGGTAAACATCTAAGGAAATTCTAAAATTTCGAGTAAAAGACCATGAATATTAATAGTATTTAACCAAATCATAAATGAGACAAGGATCATTGAGGACAATGGACAAAGAGCTGAGAATATTACGAATTATAAGTCACTCTGTAAGGTACGATTATATAGTATATCGATTTAAAGTGATGAAAAATATTTATTTTCTGTTATTAAAAAAACTCCACAGTACACTTCATTAATACAACTACAATTCCGGCAGCTGAATTCAAGTTATTTGAGGTTTGCCAAAAAATGGAGTACTTCTACCGACTGACAATGAATTTTGGTCATTGTAATTATCATGTCTTTAAAGAGCGTTTTCATGGGAAGTGCCTCCTTTTAAAGTGGATGACGATAGATTTAAAGCTGTTAAGTCAAATCGTTAAATAAATTCATCTTTTGGGGTATATCAGTAATTCACATGGTTTATATTTTTGTTTCAGATATCATTACCGTATTCTTTATTGACCTTCGTTCATTCTAAATATATCAATATAGCTTAACAACTTAAGTAAGTAATTTACTAGTATCTATTACTGATTAGTCACTACTAAACAGTCAATCATTGTATATATCTCAATCCTACGGGATATTGATCTCTGTCTTAAAAGTTTAGTGTTGAAGCTAAGTGACAAAGTTTGAGTTAAGATCGTATTCTTCAGGTTTACAGATATATCCTGTCAACTACTGATAACCAACGCAAAACCTAGGTTCAGGGCTTTCTGTTGACCATTTCCGATACCTAAAGTGTTAGTGATTGACATGGACCGCGAGAAATAATGAATCGCTACTTGTTTATCAGGCTTCTTTGAACGAAACTTTACTAAATCAGTGAGATTTTCATAGATTGTTCACAAAACATTCATCATTAATCTGTTTATCGGATGTATTTGTCTATTCTTGGGTTCTCAATTCATACATATACACGACATGATATCGTCACATTAACTGACTTGATGATCACAAAACCAAAGCTTGATAATAACAGTTTGATAAACAAATGTACATAAATCGTTTTCGTTGACGGTAAATATTTGGTTCTAAAAAGGAGTTGTCAGTGAACAATAAGAAAATATATTTCAACGAAAGTAATTACAATCACAAACGTTTTTTTCTTTTCATAAAATAGGTAGTTCGAATGTAATCATGTCTTATTCATCTAGAAGATAACAGACAAAAACGAAAATATATCAACTTCTTTGATGGTTTTACTTAATTTTTATATTATTACAATATGTCACACTCTTTTAGTGCCAAACAGGTGAGTAAATTATACGTTTAAAATCATTAAGACATCTGAAGTCTTGAAAACAAATAAGTCGCGAAATTCCCACATTTGAACGACAAGTATCCCATAATTTCCGGACTGTATATGTACATTTATGTGCACAATAGTCATTGAATAAAATATGGGAAAAAGTTATGTAAATCCTATTTTGTATAAGGTTTGTTTATTGAGAATAGGCCAAACTTTCAAGTTAGTTCAGTCTTCAGTTTTGCAACACGATTAGTCGATTAAATCTTATCCAAATGGTGTTTTTAACGACAAAAGTCAAAGTTTTGGTATTAACCGATGTCAAGATTTACAGTACTTTTTAGAATGTAAATAAGTCACTGTTAATAAGAACATTGTATTTGTTAGGTGAACAAAAATCATAATTAGAAACACGCTACTGTTATAGTCTGGCAACATCAGAGATAAGATGTTTGTCTCTCATAATAATGAATTGACAGCACTAAGCTATTAGCAACATCGGATAAAAACCCTGCGTTTAACTTAGTAACGTGATCTTTGTAATACAAAGAGATCCCTAGTTTCACCTCTGGTAGTGGCATTTATGAGCTTTGATGAAATCCCTTTTCGGAAACATGTCCAGAGATTTATATTTTTCAGCAATCGTTTTGATGAAGTCCATACATGATGTGATGCATCTTCGAATAGTTAAATAGATGTTTTCTGAAAATACCTGTTGGTTTTTAAGTAGTTAACTTTACTTTAATCAAACGATCACTTTTACTTTGGTTTATTTAAAACATTTTAAAACTTGAAAGTTCTTGTTTCATGATTTATTTGACTTTGTATGATGTATGGGATTGTGTCTCTGTAAATCACGTGCCGAGCAATCACGATTCATGAATGTAGCTTCTTGAGAGGTTTACTGACTTACTTTCGAAAGTTGGAACAATTGAATTACAGTTGCGTTCTAAAGTTTAATCTACTGCTGAAATATCTGAAGCCCACTGGTTCGGGGAAATGTATGCTAAGCGTTGGGTACTGAAATGCTAGAGCAAAACAGTTTTCTAATAATCCCTGGCTTTTATTATCAGACTAACTGATAACAGTCGCATTGTTTCAGTTTTTTACATTATTTCGACTGAAATATTCATTATAATTACACAACGCACGACGAACGTAGCCAGGCAACTGGCAAAAATGTGAGTATCAGGTGAAGGGTTTGTAGATTAAAAGTAATAGATTAAATCAAAGTTTGAATATGAAATGAAGTTGGAAAAATGTTTTACCAGTGTTTTTGTCATATTTTTTATAATTTCTTTTATTACAACCCAGCTGTTCCTATTGCTTAGTATTATTGGACACCAATTCATTCAACAAGTTCCCAAATCGGAACACGGTTGAACAGGAACAAATTTATATTTGAAATAACAAGGGTAGATGGAAGTAGGAAGAACATGAGAAGATTCTAGAGTCTCCTCCAAGCATCCATTGACGCTGATTGGCTAAGAAATAGCCAATCAGAGTTCACCAACACGATCCTTCACGGAACGTGCTTTAATCCGCTAACAATACTAGATAAATGTGTGATTAGGACATTTTTGAAGAGAGAAGTGGCAGGGGCAACTAAGTTAAAAGTGGGATAAGCGTACAGTTTCACATTAGACTTAGGCAGTCAATTATATCAAGGGTAAGAGTATCCTGTAATGGGTTATAGCTGACAAAGTAGCTGTATTTAACACATATGGACTTAGGTAGCGTCTATTGCCTAAAGAATAGATAATCTTGAATCTTTGGGGAATTTATTAAATATTCAAGCTCAAATCTTCACGTTTATTACTAATAAAACGAATGTGCCTGGAATTACTAACGGATCTTCAATCTTATTTCCAGTTATGTAGGTTGAATTGAGAAAACAAAAGTAAAGATGTTAAAAACTCCAGTCTATTAAGTGAAATTTTCAAAAACATACCCTGAGGCTTATTTTATTGTGAAGTGATATTTATTCAGTAATGAATTGTTGAATGTCAATAGATACTGGTTAGTTGCAATTTTTTGTGTGATAGTTAAAAAAATATATGATGATGGGGGTGATATTCAGTTGGAGGAATCTGTCATTTAGTCATTATTTCTTCCCTAACCAAATTGAGGTATGAGTATTCCATTACAAAATGAGAATATTGAAAGTATTTGCTTGTCCAGTGAAATATATTTATTTACAAGTTTATATAAGAAGAACTAACTTAAATGAATGTTCAAGAGTTCCTTTAGGGATTTTTCTAAACAGGGATTGATTTTTCAACCTTGATTAAAAGAACGGTAGTTCAGTAATTTATCTTAAAATGTGTCACCATTACTCTGTTCAAAATGTAAATATTCAACGTCAGATAAACAAAAGTCCATATTAGTTATATATATAACAAATATTTTGGTAATAAAAGGTCCTAAAAATGATTATATATTCCCTCTCTGTGTTATTCGCCATTGAATTAGTTAGGTCACGAATAATAATCGTAATTTATTCATTCGATTCACATTAATATTTTGTATTTTGTATAGTAATAAGGAATATGTGAGAAATGAAAAACCAAAAAAAGTTTCTATTTGAGGACTAATGATTATATTTCTGTCGGTATGAATATAATTACTGCCCTGTCAAGTACATTCAGTTAATTGATTATTGGTTCACAATTTGACCGTAGATCAACAATGGGCAATTCAAATGTTACACTAAATTTTTTGTTTAAATAAACGCTTGTTACATATTAACGTCGATAATTGAAACAATTATTTAAAAGTTATATGAAGTAAAGTCAGTGTAGTTCAAACTGTAAAATTATGATTTTAGAAGAAAAGGATAATCTGTCAACCTATTTTATCACTGTCCAGAAATAATGAGTAAATAAAGATAAGAAAAAGCCAGTTTCGACATTTTCGATGGGTTATAGCTTTGAATTTGAACACCAGATTCAGTTTGCACCATGGATAAACTTCAGTTAGGTGACTGATAGAAATCAGAGAGCGGTAGAAAAACGTTCCTCCTTCGTGTTGGACTCCACAGAGATATGCACATGAACAGTTACTATAAGGTAAAATCCAGAATATTTAGTCCTTGTGATGTCGGCTTAACCTTCAAATTGAAGAGTTGACGTCAAATGCATCATAAATCTAATTTCAATATAACGATAAGAATGGTTATATATAAATATAGTTTTGTTTTTATAGATTAATTATTTCTGTCTGTAAAACATTAATCAAGGCCACTACAAATAATCGAATCAATAACTTTCATTAATATTGATTAGTTATTAATAAAATGTAAAAACAAACTAATGGAGTAGAAAAGATCTGTTTTTCTGAAAATTCTCTTAATGATAATAATAGTGATAATAATTAATTTAATTTCTATTGTATGTTTAGATCAAGCCAGAGATTATCGGTTTAAATTACTAAACAAAAAAATGTGACAAATTTAATCCAACATTTTATAAATAATGATCTTGGAACAGTAGTTACTTCTTGTAATCTATTCAATAGTGTTTGAATACGGTCTATCCCATAAGGCGATATTTCATGGTAGAATAAAATTTCTTAAAGTAGTTCTCATAATTAAAAAGTCCTTTCGAAATTATGTTTAATCAGCTTTGATAATTTTTATTGCAACTATTTACGACGGTTGTATAATTTAGAACTATGTAGTTAGGTGGGACTAGAAATAATGGACGACCTTTGAGTGGCACTGAAGTGACCTTGGTAGTGTGCATCTACTTACTAGGATCAAATGAAGGTTATAAATTAATGTGGGGATTAGGATTACGATATACAATTGGATATTAGGGTTAGGAATTCGATTTATGTTTTTCAGCTATTATGCTGAAATGCTATTTGCTCAAATGGATGAATGAATATTTACCAAAAATCCAAGACCTGCTATCCTAAATCTTATTAGTTCGTCCATAGATTATAGTCTTGACCCTCAAAATATTTCTATGAACAATTGAATAGCTATAGTGCGAAGTTACATATTAACTGAAATAAAAGTTGTTAATCACCGTATTGTGATTTCGTAGCTATAGAAAGATCCATGATTACTAGATTCCATTTTTTACTTGATCATAACTAGGACGAAACACCCGTCAAGGATTTTGTTCTTTCTGATGGCTCTTCATTTAGTATCATGCAAACTCACAAATTAAAGATATCTATAGGAGGCTTAAAGAGTTCTCGTTAAATACTGACTTGGTTAATAATCGACATTAATCTTTTAACTGATCAAACTAGTTTATAAGTGATTATTAGTATTTAGTACTACCGTTGTTTAATTGGTGTATAATCCAAGTCGATTGTAAAATTTTGAAAGAAATTTTCAGTCGTTTTCAAAGAACCGATAAACAAGCCTTTCCTGATGTATTGGTTACTATTGTTTGGATCCTCATTTCTGACGTAAACAATTTTTAAAAGAATTGTGTTATGTGTATGTGATGTGTACATTAATTTTATAATTAAATTTGACAGTACATGTTTTAGATTTTATAATAACCTAGTTTTCCTGTACAAAATAATAATCCATCTTCAAAAACTGTCGATTTTAAAGCTAACGAATGTCTTTTAGTGTTTTTAATGAGCAATGTGAAGTACTGATAGTTTTTGTTCTGAAACTGTTATGTTAATAGATCTAATATATGTTTACTTTGTGTTTGATATATACCGACTATTTTGCTTCCAGCTGACTAGTTTCACATATCATATTCAGAGAAAACATTATGTGTATTTGTTTGCGTGGTATGTCTTCATTAACGATTTTCCTAGTGAAAAGATATCATTCGTGAATCAAACTTTTTCAAAAATTAGGATAATGTAATGTTTTACATAAGTTTAAAAAACCAGTCACACACAAACAGATCTTCATATTATTGATACTTGTGAAAACACGTTTTCATAAGAAAAGCTATTCTTAGTATTTAGAGAGTCTATAGTATTAAGAATGAACCAAATTCGAGATTAAGAAACAAATTAATGAATATTACCGTCGCGAGACTGGTAGGTCCTGAGTTCGAATCCTGAGAGGCGGGATCGTGGATGTGCACTGCTGAGGAGTCCCACAATAGAACGAAACGGCCGTCCAGTGCTTCCAGGTTTTGCATGATGGTCTAGCTTCAATTGACTCATGATCTCAACTATATAAAATTACTAAAATCCCCACGAAACCCCCTTCTGATAAAGAAGCAATGAATTAGAACAGCTTCAACTTGTTAAGAATAACACCTCTAAAAATTAGATCGCAACCGTGTTTATGAAAATGTATTATGATTGACCCAATTGTTTATAAAACAAAATTAACTGGGAATAACCAAGGTTTTATAGTTCAGTTCTTGTATGATCTCTGTTAGACGCAGATAAAATGAGTTATTACTATGCACGGTACAAATATGATTATTCAGTGTGAAAATTTTGATAAGTACATGATCATATGGTTAATTTTTCATCATTTCTAACTATAATTTGGTATTTAAAGCAATTAGTCCCTTTGATAAATTTCGATAGTGTAATAAGAAAACGAAGATTATCAGATCTATGTGATATGTGAGCGCAATACATTTCGAACAATCTGATCACACATATACTTGTTAAGAAAAAAAATAAAAGGTCAACTAGACTGGAAATGGGAGGTAAGAATAGACAAGGATAATAATATGTGAAAAAACAATTTTGAAAACCTAAATCATTCCATTCATTCCTCCTATTTGGCCAGGACATTATTAATTCGGAAACAGGCCATAAGATTGATTGATTTTACTCGGCTTTTGTGGTGTTGTATAAAAGTGTAAAAGCGCCCTTAGCCATACGAAAATTCAAAACCCCTTTGTGTATTCTAAAACAGTTTGTTCTCACCTTAAACCTACCCTGCCAATATTAGCTTCTTATCCAGAGTGATTAGGTGTCAAATTGTTTTCACATATTATTATCCTTGTCTATTCTTACCCCCCATTTCCAGTCTAGTTGACTATTTATTTTTATATATAAATGTTCTTAACAAGTATATTGCGTGTGGTCAGATTGTTCGAAATGTATTGAGCTAATATATCATCACATAGTTCTGATAATCTTCGTCTTCTTATTTCACTATAATTTGGTAATTAACGTGACATTTCGATATTTCAGTGAAACAAAATTAGTTTTTGATAGCAAAATTTAATTGGTGTTATGTATTATCAACCGAATGATGTGATTTCAAAGTATTTATTATCTTTTCAATCAACATTGGAAGCACCTTATTCTCAATATAAAAAACCCAGTTCCATTTAAATCAGCCTCTGGATAGTATTTATGCGAAATGATAAACAAATTTTCCTAACTAAGCCATATTCCTTAGAAGACACCTCACTGGCAAATGCATTAATCTTAGATTCATATTTTCGTTCTCAGATTCGTTATTGAGGAATTCTGACTTTCTATCATCGGTAAATTATTAATAATTATCAGAAGGGGTTTTGTGGAGATTTAGTATTTTTCATAGTTGAAAGCGTGAGTCAATTGAAGCTAGCCAACCATGGAAAACCTGGAACCACTGGACGGCCGTTTCATCCTATTATGGGACTCCTCAGCAGTGC
>NC_031502.1:29020118-29089309 GCF_000237925.1 Schistosoma mansoni | reverse complement strand
CAATGATTACACGTTTTCCATGCAGGTTCAGATCCAAATGAACCACGCTTTCAACTATGAGAAATTATTTCTAGTTTACTAATAAGATTGAAAATTTAACATTGAAAGCTTTGATAATTTCTATAAGAAACTGTATTGAAAACGTTTCATCATTTACCAGGGTAACAAAATACCATTCTCACTTCAATACTCTATCTTTTAAATTTGTTACATTCATAATAATGATTATTCATAAAGTCAACCGGTTAAATAATAGGCTATACATTTATGATCTTGTAATTTTTCTAATGAGACGCATAGAGCGTTTTTTGTCGTAATCACATCATTCAACTTTAAATATGTTTCCAGACATTTTTCACTTGTAACACGACCCAAAAGATCTGTTGAAAGGAAGTTTCACGCCGCCAAGTTACATATCATTTTCTCAACTGAACCAGTACTTACACAACGACTCAAGGATAGGTTACCGATGATGGTCTCCTCCATGTGTGTATACTAATTTAACTGCTCCTATGGAGCTAGTTACAAAGGCCGTACCCAGAGGGCTTTATCCTTGCGTGTTCATGAGCTTGTACTATCATAGTTAAGAGAAGGAGTTACCAAATTGATTAGCAGTACCATTCTTTCTCATATGGAGGAAGCTTTCCTCAAGTAGCTAGATTACGGTTACTCTCCATAGCCGAAGCCATCTGGATCATCTCCAGAAAACCAAACATGTGTTCAAAAGAGGTATATCCAGCCCCTATTTTTACCTTAGCTTACGACTAGATAACCAGATACCTAAACTGAATGTTATAAATCTCTTACTCACCTACCAACGTTTTAGTTACATCTTTAATCTTCACACTCGTCTTTCCAATTACCTTGGTAGCACCCCTCTTATTGCATCTTGTATTCACAAAACGATATTATTATTGTTATTTGTATTATTGTAATCATTATTATCTCGACTAACAAGATCAAATTCCCTTAATACGCATTTTATTCACAAGATGTTTTTCATTTTCTTTTTTTTAATTACTATTATACTGATTGTGGCTTGACACTTTACGCCAAATCATTTTGACCTTCATTGAATATGTGTCGTAACAGATGCAAACGTTCACCATTTTTAACATATAACATTGTCGAATTCATCAATACATGCCTTATTTTAGCCTTTGTAAAATATCGTAATTATGAACTTATAACTGTAGAGCCTGATGATGAAGTTATTGAAAACAATTGTTCGCTCAAATATTCTTCATTTTACAAATATAGTAGCAGTTAGAAATGTCTGATCATTACCTCGATTATTCGTTTACGATTAATCCCCATCTAATCTCTGACATTATTGGTCTTCATACTGTGTTTAGTTATAGATGAAGCACTTGTTAAGTATATCCTAGTTGTCTTCAAGACTCTTCAAATGAGAGCACTTCATAATGAAAATTTCCTGCGTACTCGATCGACATAGTTTTGTAGAAGAGTTAGTTCGATCGTATACTTTAATAATGGTTTTTAATACAGTTATTTTTCAAATACAGTATGTAGGTTAAAACACATGAACAGCATCAGTGGTTTCTGAATGAATGAAAATACCCAAAGACATAAGTTTTCGAAGTAATAAACTGTATGAAATTTAATGTTTAGAACACGTTCATAATAGTTCATGGATGTTTTAAAAGATATTGCTTTTTAATTAATAATTAGAGATTTTTAATTAAACCCTAGGATTATCTGATGTTAACAGAATGGACAGCAGTTTGTTACAATCTCTTAAAAGTGAATCACTAAAATAGATGTTTAAAAAAAGTATATTTATTTCAAAGTTCAAATGTAAAGATCATTTCTATCAGAATGCAGGTAAATCCATGATGAAATGATCGTTTCAGGCTCTATCTGTAAAAACATACAAACAAAATCAATGTGTGGCAGACTAAATTGTCAAGAAATTAATGAATTTACAAATTCTGAAAAGACTGAATCCTACTTTAATTGCCTATGTAATAGTAACTAGTGTCATGTCTTCGTCCCTGAACATTAAGGTTAGTTTACTTCCCACCACTACGTGGTTGGCCAATGAAATGCAAATAACAACAATGGCTAGTCAGTAGGATTATAGATATTACTCATTTATCACCTGATGTGAAAACTCTCCAGCCATGTTGGAGGTCTTCTGGGGATAGAAACAGGTATACTCATGTTAACGTTTCTGATTGCAACTCCTAATGACTCTGTATAAAATCCCACGTAAAGTAGTAGTTATTTCTGATACAGTTTGTAATAATTATCAACTAGCACAAATGTTAATTTTCTGTGAGTGTCTTAAAATTTCACCAAGGCAAATCGACAAATAAACAAACATGAAATCGGCGAAAAACTAAAAAATTGTCTAAGTTTTCTGTCAGCGATTATGAAAAAAGATTTTGTCTTCTAAAAATATAGTTTCGTCCAAAAATACTTTATTCAGTGGCAAAAGGTATATATATATATATGTATATATATGTAGAATAATATTTAAAATTTAGACAGAATTACTACTCACAAAGTGCTGGTATGAAAAATTAGTTTTTTTATGTTTACATTTTTCATGTTTGTCCTCATTAGTTACGGCCCGTAAACACGAAATATGTTTTTAATTCGGCAAATGTCTATTACTAGACATACATAAAAGTAATTCAAAACGCTGCAACTTAACGAGACTGTATGTGTGAGTGAAACGAGCACTATGAACACCAATCTGTTCTTAAGGTAACTCTTTTGTAGAAAGTGTTTATAGTCTAATTCTTTTGATGTTTGTCTTCAATTAGTTATATTAAATTGAAAAAAAATTGGTACTAATAGATGAGTCGGAAACTAAAAATTGTTTGAAGAAAGCAGATGATTTAAAATAGTTGCTTCCACTGAAGTTATAAATTAATTATGAGTTTTTGGAGAAAGTTTAATCAAAATAAATAAACTTCAGACATAGGTCAATCTACTCTATAATTGTTAAACTCCACTCTGACTAATCATAACTAAAACTAACTTATTGTCTTTAAATTTCCTGTGTACACAATTAAACTGAGTATTATCAGTATGTAGATTTGTAGCGATTGTAGTATATTAACAGTTGAATTCACAATTCACAAATCACAAGACCATCAAACTGATTATGATAATTTAACAAATTTAATGCAATCAATTCATCCTAAAAATTCATATTTATTTAGATATGACTTAGTTTCAGGGCTATGAACAAATTTCGTTGGTATAAACCAGACCGGTGTTCTGACTGTTAATTTGATTAGATGCGAAATTCACAATTTTTCTCTCTTGACTTTTAGACCTAAAATGTAATAATCTACCACCAGTTAACGCTGTTTGAATGAGATGTATACTATGAGTGATTAGTAACAAGTTACTTTTGCTCACCCGTTTTTGAGTTATTTATATCTCATACACTAACATATGCTCCTTTACAACTTTATACAAGTTACGCGAAATAGTCCTTTAAACGTAGTCGCTTTTTTACAGATGTTATAAAATTAAATCAGATTAGTGTCTATTGTAAGAATCATGATAAATAGTACTCTGAGATTTTACATCGCTTGGATCAATAATATTCGTATCAGCTCACAAGTATTCCCTTGACCTAAAACCTGAACAGTAATTAGTCAGTCTGCCAATATTATAAAATGATATTATTGAATAGTATTAAAATCAAAATCCATTAATATGTGTCTATTCTAAGTCAATAATATTCAAAACAGCAGGAAAAGAATTGTCTAAAATGTATTGATATTCATTGGAATAAAATCATAATAACACTTCAAAAATTTATTTAGTTCTATATGTTGTGCGATTACTGTTTGATAAAGTTTATTACTAGTTACGTCGACTACTCATCAGTGTGAAAGTTTTCACATAAAACACTTGAGAATACTTGCATATTTATTATTCTTGTTTTCTTAGTAACATACCGTTTTAAAAAAATGCATTTACAGTATTTAAACAAGTCACACATCTGAAACGTCACAATGTTTTGATTCAGCTGGGAAACCACTGAGAGCTAGAGGACTGAACATTTCAACAAGGTCTATCTATGACCCAGAACCTTTGTGGTGTACAATGAACACAATACATTTAAACCGATGTCCATATTTGCATTTGGAAAAACAGCTTTTTAATGTTTTCTGTGGTTTTTAATGATTGTTTAGCGTATACATATATATATATATATATATAGTTTGACCGAGATTTCTACTTTTCTATATCACTATTAGAAAAGTATGTTGGTATAGAGATATGTAAGGTACATATATTCGTACTCCTCTGAAACCGTGCTTCTTGATAAAGTTCTCAAACAACGAGTACCGAGTTTAGTTTGTGTGATTTTGCAACCATTCTACTGTAAACGCCTACCCAAAATATTTCTAGAAGAAGACAAAAAATTGTACTTAACAACGTCTTTAGACAGTACAAATACAAGTTCATACATATTATGTTTCAGTAAGCAATGTATCAGAGCATATACACTAAAGTCATGATTGAATTTCATGTCTTTTTATAAATTAAAGATAATGAACTTCATGTAGATTATTTATGTCTTACTAACGAATTGTGCCATTAGGAAATTAAAAATGTAATATTAGAATGCGTATGACAGAGTTACTTCTGAAAGCAAAGGACCCTGACCAATAGGTTAAAATCATATTAATATAATAAAAAATGATAAAATATTTCACCATGGTTGTTTTAATAGTAACGATAATAATGCATTAGAACAAAATATATGGACAAAGTAACATCACTGTGAAATTAAGGATATGTCATAGTATAGTATAGAGTAAGGACAAACAGGTAATAAGTTTATAGGTATCAATGCCAAGGTTGGACTTTATAGTTTCAATTTAATTGAGTGTTGGGTAGAAAGTTAATAATTAATATATATTTTGTGATATCTCAATGACTAGAAATTTTATTTCTGATGTTTCGTGACTTAATGTAAGCTACTTCAGAGTAAATACGTCAAATACGTCACAAATACAGTTTTCTACACATTGAGATATCAGAAAAAATATATTGATAATAGAACATGAAATAAGTTAGACAAAATATTTTCAATGCGTACTGAAAAAACCATTTGGATAGAAAAATGTGATAACTATAACTGTATCGTTCAGAGTTGAATACACCTCTTATATTTTCAGACTAACAATAATAGCTTTTGCTATGTGTAGAAAATAACTCTGTTCATAGATTTGATGATCCTTTTTATTAAAAACACTGGGACATGTTTGCAAACAAGAATAAGAGTCTATCCAACTAGCTCCACAGTAGTTAAAATGATACATACACATCGCTGAATCGATCATTAGTAGTTTATTCTTAATTGATTTCATCAGCATAACCTTAACTGCCGTGATACTTAATTTCGTGATCCTGAACGTTACCTTTATGGATTTATAGAACGTTACAAACTAAATCACACTTGAACTCGAGTGATAAGTTTCTTTCAAAGTGATTTCTAACAAAAAATATTGAGTGAGTATTCTAATTTACATTGTGCGGAAAGGCTATTACAAAATAAGTGTAAACAAATTTTCATTATGTAGGCGAGAATTAATAGATTTAAACTGATTAGGCTTTATAGAATGATCGGTAATATTTCAAGTGGTTAAGATTAATGAGTTTCTGAATTCACGTTCATGGTCAGTTTAGACTACTTATGGCAAACTCATTAAATTATTCAAATATTCTTTAACCATATCTGGTGTTAATTAGTTCAAGGTGTACTAACACAAATTCATTCCATGAATTAGTTGTTATTTATCAATAAATTGCATTTGCAAATCTGAAGAACCTCTGTTCTGTAGATACGAACTTATGTAACTTATAAAGTATCAAAAGAAAGTAGACTTATTGTTTTAGTCATTTAGTTCTAAGGCTACATTCAAAACTTTAGCACAAGTTAATCAGCATTAAGGACTGAATTCATTTATCGGTGTGATGCTAGATTAATAATTTATTAGCTACACTGATCTATTTTCATAAGGTTTCTGTACTTTCAGTTAAATAGCATGAGTATTATATTTTATGCCTAAAAAGCTTGGGTTATTCTTTGATACTAAGTGTTTTCTTGTTTTCTTTTCCAAACTCAAAACAGACATTGTGGATACATTGTTCCACTGAACTATTAATTAAAATCATGTTTTAAAAATGAAACAAGGAACATTTCCTACATTCTTCTGTTTATTTAATTTTATGTTTAATGCCGGTGTGTTAACTTTACAATCTGAATTAAAGATTTGTCATTCAGACTTGATCACTTCAAATACATTCCAATCACGTCAGTATGAGAATGATGAAAATCTTTTTAATGTTAATGAATCTCTCAATGATAAAATGATGTTTTCAAATCAGCTTAATAGAAGAATGGATTCAGAGACTTTTAATTTTACATTACTTTACACCATGAATAATAATAATGACGAGTTTGATTTTCAATCACCTGCCACAAACAAAAGAATCATTGAGGGCGTTCTAAGACTTCTAATAAAATTTGCTGCCAATAGCAGTACATCATATTTTCATTATTCAAGAAATCGTTTAAGACGCTCATTATCTTCTTCAGACTACTTGTCTTCCACATCATCATCAATGTTGCCATCAACCTCAATGTCTTCAACTATTGCTTCAGAGGATTTAGACTTTGTTCATGTTAAAATTCAAGGAATTATATTCGATGTAAAATTTCAACGTCCTGATTATAAGTCGAACGGTGCAGTACATTTACGTAATCTCATGAAACCCTATCCCCATTTATTACTAGATCCACATTATGCAGAACAAGTCATTACAGCTTATAATCCTCTAGTTATGCAAAATCAAATATGTAAAGAATTTGAACAAAACCAATCTAGTCATTATGTCGCCAATAGTTTCTTCATTGTAAATGACATCGGTGCGCTTGTTGACAGACCAATGCATGACAGACTCCACAGATTGTTCTTTCAAATCACATCTGCACTTGGTATACCGAGTATCACGTGGTTACCAAATAGAGTTGGACAGTTTGAGGTAAGTGAAAGCTTCATTCTATATTCTATTTATTCTGTAGGTCTTTTAATGTACTCTTTCTTGTAAAGTTAAATTGAACAGAGTTGCTGATTTTTAGTCGAAGGGTTCATGTAACCGGAACTCGCTTTATTGTTTCAGACAATATTATACTTGTCTGGCGTCATTTCATAGTGTATACAAATGTCTTGGTCAGTTAAAAAGGTGTTTGTTGAATATAGCTATATTATATTGAGTAGTTTCACACAAGATCGATAACTATGTGTGAGATTCAAACAGCAGTCTCCTTCGTCACCACCACAAATTACATCAAATCAATGCGATGGAATAGGCGATTAATTTTAATCTCTAAAAAACCTGTTATAAATTATTACTGATGGATAGGTATATTAAAAATATAAATAGAGGTTAGATGAAAAGATCTGTATTCACAATATGAAGACACTTTATATCACAAAATGTCAATAGTTGAAAAGGTGGTAGCGCAAGGAATTTGTTTCGTCTTCCTCAGCATCGTGTACGGGTGTACAGTTCAAGGATCATCATCGTCAGGGCTTATGACCTATTTATTTTCAGTCATTTAATTGGTCTTTAAATAGTCTGCATTTCTAATTTCACTCTCTTATATGCTAATACTACTCATAACTATCTATTAATTTTTTTTTTCTGACATTCACTATAATAATTCACCCGTGTATAAAACGATGCACTTTTAAAACTATGATACTTCATTTATATGTATACTATAAAATAACCACCATTTTAGTCGTCAATCAATTATTTTGAATGCATTTTCTTTGCCAAGATAATAACTTATTTCGGTTGAATGAAAATGATAGCTAAAAATCAGTTATCATGAATTATTTCCTTGTATTTAAACCAAATCTGTGTTGTAATTATTCAGAATACGTGTGTTTGCAAAATGTTTCTTTTTAAGTAACCAACCTACTAAAAAATTAACATAATGGTTACGATAGATGCATTTAAGCGGTGACAGTGATAAGATGTTTGTATATTACGGATCTAATTCAATGTTGGTAACAAATTTTTGCCAGCACCTTTGAATTTATAAGATAGCTTCAGTCTCTAACCACATTTGTTAACATAAGTTCTTCCATCAGTACTAATGAGCTGGTAAGTAACGAAACTTGAAATCGATATAAACAGATCATTTGTCATATCTCTGTCATTCACACTTTAAAAGTTGTACTCAACTATCAAAGGAGCAATGCACTGTTCAGTAGGGTACGTTATTCTCCTTCATGACATTGCCATTGATCATGAGCAATATGAGTGGTCTGTAACTAAATGATCTAAAATTTCTTTGAATGCATCTGAGACGTTTAATGAAATCAACAATTAGGTCAATGAGAGTTCTACTATAGAGTTCAAGGTAACGAATGATAAGTTAGTGAACTGGTAGTATACAAAATGCTAATACATGCTATGTATCATTTGATGAGACGTCTTTTGTGACTCATGACGTTTTCTGAAACTGAATGCAGCATTATATTTATAACACTACAATGTTCCTAACCAGAGGATATTGAAAGATTATACAATGATAAATTTCGAAAAGGATACTAGTGGGTTGTTTGAATGAAATTCTTAAATTTCTGAGCTGCTCTTAATTTAGTGAATATATTGAAATGAACTTAGAGTAATAACTACAGAAAACCAAGCTCTCGACTTGTTCATGACAAACAAAGTCACTTAACTCTATACTGGTGGAAGTGTGTTTAATTTCTTAGAATAGAGTATGTTTCAGAAAAGACAATATGTAAATCTAGTTTATTCCAATTTATTCGTGAACTCAACTATCCCGAAGTTCTTTACTATTGGGATATTCAATGAATATTTATTTGAAATTGGTTTACATTGCCGATGGTATTTGTCGAAGATCGACCTCATTTAGTATGCCATTGAACACTAAATTAAGATCTGGTAATTTTCAATGTTGCTCTAAATGAGGTCACCCTGTAGTAAATACCACTGAAAAATCAAACTAATCTTTATAAAACCCGTTTATCGGTTCCGTTATCATATGCTAAATAGTGATTTACTTTGAGATGGATTCCTTATGTTCTATTAAAATATCGTGACAGCTGGGGTCTACATATTTCAGGGATAAAACGATAATTAACAAAGGAATAAGATAGGCAACACGCTGTTTAAGAAATGAATGAAATAACAGGAAACTAGTTCACTGATTTAGTAGTTAAGCGCCTGCTTTGAGACCTAAAACTTTTGATTCGATCTCTGGAGTTGTGGATGTTTACTAATAAAGTGCTTCATACAAAGACAAAACAGCTCCACATTTATCCCAGGTTCTCAGTGGTACCTCGACTAATAATGGTCTGTGTTAATGAAACTTACGGTGCGAAGTGTTTTTTTTATTCCGAAATACATTACAATCATTTCTTTTCCATTTATTTTACTTCTGTAATGAAACCATTTAAGTTCGCTGCCAAGTCATGATGCACAAGATTAATAATTAGTATTTATATGGTTTTTGTTGATTCCTTAGATGAGAATTACAATTTCAATGACTAAGTGAATTATAAATGATTTTGATAAACTACTTCCCATAAATTATTAAATAAATTAGGGATCGTGGGTGCGCACTATTGAGGAGTCCCACAATAGGACGAAACGGCCGTCCATGGTGGTCTAGCTTCAATTAATTCATGATCTCAACTATATAAAATTACTAAAATCTCCAAGAAACCCCTTCTGAAAATAAGGGATTATTTAAAACAATATTTTTTCCACTGTAGTATTCATATGTTAACAGTTTGATTTTATCAATTACAAAGTGAAATATCATTTCTTTGTTATTGCTTTTAAAGTAGAAAATTTTTAAGGGAAGGATTCTATTCGGCATATTATAGTATACAGAATAAATAAAACCACAACTTTTAAACGCTTTTGTTTAAATTTCAAACATAATTTGTCATAATTTCATTTCTTTGTATAACCCTATAGACAGAATTACTAGAGTGAGATGAAGAGTCAATTAATAGTCTTCAAAAAAAACGAATATATTTTGTTGACTCGTAAACATACAAGAGGTGGATGGGTGTGCTGTAAAGCTATTTGTCTATAGCTTCACCATTTACCAAAGCCCATACAGAAAGAGAATTACTTTTATTATAATAAATATATATGTTTATAAATAGTTTGATTCTTAATCACAATCTAAAATTCCATTAATCACGAACACAATTCTTATTGAATTCACTGGTTGTATAAAACGTTCTTCTGAATCAACGACTGAGTAGAATAAAAATATCTGATTCATATAATGAACAAAAAGAATTCCCTTTTTGAATTTACTCCCCAGTTTCATAATAATAATAATCATTATTATTATTACTATTATCTTTCGACTCTTTGTGAGGAAACAACACGCACAACTGTCAAAAAACCGATATTTTATTATTTTCGTAATCCTATATTTTTTTTCATTTTCTATAAATAATATGCATTGAACACTAAATATTGTTGAATTAGAAAGGGAAACTTAAGTTTCAGAGAAGAGAACATCATCATTTAACATCAATTTCTTTCTTAAAATCTCCACCTGAAGTCTATTTTCTATTTGTTTCTATCTTTCTGGGTAAGACGTAGAAGGTAGTATAACAACTACTTATCTTTATCTTTGAATGTTGTTATATTGTGAAAAAAACTTCAGTGAACTAGGAAACAGGTGGGGACGATTAATGTATGTTGATATACAATTATAGAATGTTTGGATAGAATATGATAACCATACATTGAATACTTCATTGAAAAATTTCCATCATTTGTCCTTCACATTCTGTATGACCAGTTTATTCAAAATTCCTTTCTAATTCCGCTTTCGTTTTCTTCAAGTTAATCTTCTTAGCCTTCTGCTGCCAGGGTTTCTACTTCCGATTGATGTTAACTACTACTTATGTCGGCAGATATAAGTAGCATGCACCACACAACAAAGTATATGAATAACTTAAATGTAAAATAGTTAAATATTTATTAAAGAAATCGACAACGTTGATTTACACATGTTTTAATGTGGAGATGAGCTGAATTCGCAAGTAATGTTCGAAATCAATGAACAACTTCCGAAAACTTGTTGAAAATCAAAATAACGTAGTGTAAGTTGATTTAAGGCGGTCAGTAGGAACTAGATAGGCATTTTGTTTTGATTGACTATATTCAGTTAACCGTGAAAGGCGGACATTGCTCACGGTAAAAATGGAATTCCATTCATGAAGTCATTTACTTTGTCACTAAGTTATTCAGGTAATAACAGACTTCTTGAAAAGTTAAATCTCAGAAAACTAATCAAGTTTTATTATATTGCTGTTAGTGCTAATTTATTTCAAAGTAGCAGGTTTACGACGTTAGAATTCAGTTAAATGACTTAAGATTGTTGGAAAATCTTTTTTGTTTGAAGCTAGCTTCATAGTCATAAATACTCAACGGAATACCATTACCTTCAGTTTCTTTCTGTTTGTCACTCGTTAGGATAGTAACATATTTTACGTATTGTCAACTTTACCCCTGAATACATAATGTAAAGACACGATTGAAAATAAACTGCTAAACCCTTTTTTTAAAAAAATCAGTTAAAATGTAATAATATTTCAAATTTCAAATTTCACACAATGAAAAATAGGAAACTTATCAAAATCATCTTAAATATATAAAACACAACACAGAAAGCGTAGTTTATCATCATTGAAGTGTAACAGAATCTGGACAGAAAGAGTTACAAGGAGTAAACTTTCATAGATAAGAAAACCATTTCTTCAAATTGTTTTTAAAATATTGTGCTTTTGTTGTTATTTGATTTCATTTTTGTTAATAGTGGTTTTCTTTCTTACTGTCATATGCACAAACGTATATGCACTGTCTACCCCCGGTTACTACACCATTGACTAAGAACTCATGTACACACATGTATTGGTCGATAAATATGTAAATATATCATCTTCGCGTGTGTATTTTGTGCAAAGAATTGCATGTCATTTTTTAAGTTTGCATTATGGACGATATATGAATATAAATATGTATGTTTGTTTAATCCAAAATATACGAATATTTCTTTACTTTAAACAAAGGACACTTTAACTGATTACCCATTTTCAAGATTTTTATTTTGTTTTAATAAAACCGAAGATTTGTGCACCCAAGTAAATGACTAAAACAATCATCAACTACCATCTTTTAAATATCATTAAACTGAAAGTAAGAAGTTGGAAATCAAAGTTCAGAGGTTATAAAGCAATTCCTTTTATCATCAAATTTGGCCGGTGAAATAACTTTCGTAAGAGAAGATAGTTTATGGTTATATATAAGTGTACTTCGTAGACCAATATAGATTTCTAATCAGTGACATAATACTAAGAGGTTTCTGTCGATTTGCAATCAATCAACAATAAAGATCACCATAACTGGATGTAATTTCAGTCATATTAAAAATCTCATTCTATTAGAAACACATGTAAATGAGCAAAAAAATATTATTTGCCATAGGTTTTTAGTAGGTGTAAGAATTAATATTAGGGTGATGTTTTATTTTTTATTTCAAGGCTCGTTAAATAGATGTGGCTGCATCGCAGATCTGTTGTTCACAATAAGAATCGAATCCAATAACTACACCTTGAAATATTATCCTCTTCTCCGAAATGTTAAGGCACTTATTTGGAAGCATATAGATATGTAATTCGGGAAAATTGATGGGAATAAATAATCAACAATAACACAATCTAGATATATCTTCATTTGTGTAAATGGTAAAATCCATTAAACAAAAAAGAAAGTGAATATTTTAATTAAAATTTTTTAGCCCGCTACATGTTTTCCTGATAATTATTATAGAAACGCAGAGAATTCCTCTTTGGATTATGTAAATTTCAGCACATAATGTCTGTTTATTTGTAGATTTGAACAACTGGAAACTGTTTTTTCACGTATAATTTTAATACCCGTAAATGTTCGATAAATTAACACTGACAAATGAGGAAAATTTCCAATGTTGTATGGGATTTAAAAAAAGTACACTCAAAACAGTATATCACTTTGGTTAATAGAATATGGAATATTTTGATGGTCATCGTTCATTTCAACAACAATATACTTTGTAAACGTCCTTTATTGATAAGCTATGATTAATGTACTGTAAGTTGTTATAACGCTCAGAATTCTTCATCTACACGAATGCAATGCTAATTTGCCTTAGACAAATATCTACACTAGATTCCCTTCCAGTGTCTATTCTACAGGACTTCAACACAAGTCAGACCAAGAATACATGACTAGCGTGACTAGAACCTAAGTATATTTCCACATCAAAAATCGACAACAATCACAATAATAATAAGGGTAAGAGAATATATAGCTCATCTAACACCTCTCAGACTATCTACTAGTATGACTAGGCAAGCAAGCAGTCATTATCTTTCTCGTCCACACATCAAAGTACTGAAGATTATGTTTATCGGTAATTATTTAACTGTAGTGATAATCAAATTATTTGTTAATGTTTTATAAAAAATTAGGTAAGCTTTTGCATTGTGTAGGTTTATTAATGCGTGACTATATTCTCTTAATTACGGTTAAAATTCATTGAAGTAGATTCACCTTTAACATAAATGAACTATCGCTCTTTTGTTAAAAAAAATAGTTGAAATGCCCACTATTTATATCTTAGGTGAATACTGATATTGGGTTCCATAAGCATGGATCAGTCAATTGGGTCTATTAGCAAACGTCAGTCAACAAAAAAAAATAAAGAACATAACAGTAGAGGTAGTCAGCTAGTTTTTAAAAATTTAACATTTTCAAAAACTGTAACACTGTTGATCTAGTTATGACAAATTGGCTAACGAAGTAACAGAATATTATTATTATATTTTGCTGGCATTGAACATCAATTCAATAGACAATAAAACTGTTTAATGTCTGAATTGAATATTCTATTTCATTTAGATGTATTCGCTATTATAACTATTGAAGGTCATATGATTTACAAAATTATACATACAGTTTGGCATTTGAATTTAATATTTATTTATAGTAAATATGAAGTTTATATTTTTGTCGCTTGAAGCTTTTTTGCAACAATCAAGTGTTAATCTCAAGTATCTTAGTTCCATTTTATCAATAATCGAAAGGGTTAATTCTATTTTCTACCGGTCTGAATTGAATGTTTAATATAAATTGATGTGATTCTTTTTTTTTTTCAACCTCATCATGTGCTTGGTTATTTCTGTCTTATTGCACAGAAGATGATACTTTTATGTGTATAATACAATTTGTGATTACTTTGTTGGACATTGTCTATCGTATTTTTTTGTTGGCTTCAGAGAACTTGTAACAAAAATCAAGTTGACTTAAATCATCCTATTTAATCATATATCCAGATGCATTATTTGAACTTATTAAAAAACTACAGTGCAGTAAGAAGACGAAGATCATTAGAACTATGTGATGATATATTAGCTCAATACATTTCGAACAGTCTGACCACACGCAATATACTTGTTAAGAACATTTATATATAGAAATAAATGGTCAACTAGACTAGAAATGAAGGGTATGAGGTGACAAGGATATTAAAGAAAATAATGTGAAAACAATTTGACACCTAATCACTCTAGATAATAAGCTAATATTGTCAGGGTATGTTTAAAGTGAGAACAAACTGTTTTTGAATACACTCCGTTTCTTGTCTAGTTGACCATTTATTTTGATATATAAATATTCTTAACAAGTATATTGCGTGTGGTCAGATTGTTCGAAATGTATTGCGTTAATATGTCACCTAATTCTGATAATCTTCGTCTTATTACACTATCGAAATTTATCAAAGGGACTAATTGCTTTATATATTTTTCGTTTTTCTAGTAAGCATATTCCCTCATTACTTATGATATTATATGACTCTAAAGATAGAAGATTTTCACTACTATACATTGTTATAAGTTATTAGATTAAATATTCTCAACACAGTCTATACTTTAGGAGTGAACAAGAGATCTGAAATAGTTTTTTTTATCACAGGTATCAGTTGACAAAATTGCTTTTCTAGGATGGAAATTCTCACAATTACTAAGTCGTCATTGAATTGGATAAAATCAAACCCTTCAAACTCATTTTATCGCACGATATTTTTAAACAATTTGTCTAGAGTTATATAGTTAAATTGCTCACTATCAAACCATTTGTGAAATAAGCAGAGGACAATTTCTTGTCATGAGGAATAAAGGTTTTATTTTAGAAAAACGTGAGGTCTGATACATTTTACGGCCCAACTGGATTACATGATTTTAGTCTAAGATTATTTACACAAACTAAGAGGTGCAGACACTTTAATCATCTGTAGACAACGAGATCGTGAAAACTATTATACTGAATTAAAAGAGAAAGATATGCATTCTCATACAACTTATATATGTTGTAAAATATCCAACATGACCGGAACTAATTATTATCATATATGATTTAATGCCATAAATTAGTTGATATCATTAGCAGTGAACATTATAAAGTTGTTTACAATTGGTAAACATAATTTCTGATTGCCAATGATAGATTATCAGCATAAATAATTTTACTTTTATCAAATGAATCCGTAGCAAGAAAACTAATGAATATAGAAACTATTTAGAATTGATGCGAATTCCTATGAGTTCAGCTGTAAGTTAACATTCAAATGGAACATTGTTTATTGGACATGAAATGATGCAAAATATGTTTTTACAGACATTTAATTTCTTAATTGTTTACATAGCTAAATCGGACCGTAATTAAAAATGAATATCCGATACGTAGAATACCTACATTGCTCGAATACAGGTTTTTTTACTAAAAGTTCAATGATGATTAAGTTCCCTTTGAAAACTAGATTTCAGAGATTACTTTTACACAATTTAGTTATTCATCCTAACAGATAACACTATCAAGTATTAAATAGTCAAAATCAAATCCATAAACACTCTCATGTGAAATTGAATGGTATCTTTGAGATTTCTAATAAGGATCAATTACTAAACTAATTCTTTCTTTCATATCAGTACTTGATAATATCTGTTGTAGCAAATACAACATAACGCTATGGAAATATTAACACAAATGTCCCATCCTAGTTTAGGGCCTCAATAACACAATTCGTTGAAAACTGGAAGGTAAATATAATGTCTTCTCGAGAGTTTCAATGTCTACTGATGATTTTCAGAACTTATCCAATTACTGTCTAGTGGTATTTAACCTCATTCGTCCTGACGCGACTTTATCATTTACAGTTATACAACACAGCACTTAGTTGATTCATATTTTAAACTAACGCATCCAGTAATTCCTACTGTCCTTCAGTAGACACAGTAAAATACCATTTGAGCGCCTTAGATTTAAATATATGGGCGTTGGAATCTATCCTCATTTGAAATGGTATTTATGACCGAGAATGAATGTAAGTTTAAAACAGGCTCCCTTATTTAGTAATACCACTCCTACTGAAAATTTTGAGAATATGACATTAAGTTATGGTAACAAATAACCCACAAAAGTATCTAAGCGTTTTACCTCTTATCGTTCTTATAAGTTTATAGGGTATATTTTTTATATATCGTTTCGCTTTTTACAATTGAAATTTGTTTTAATTAGCTTGATGATTCACAATTAGCTATTCGATTAGAACCTTTAACATGGCATGTTGCGAGAGCTTTGGTTGATTTTATGCATGCGTATAAATGGAATCTTGTAATTATGGTCTATAATACACTAGTACCTGGATCAGATGTATTAGTTGAGGAATTTAGAAAACTGCAAGTTGAACGAAGTGCACAAGATCATCCAAATTATTTTGAGTAAGTAATTTATCATAAATATAAATTTATTGTCTTTGATTCATTTCATTCCATCATTGTTTTCAATAGTAAGTTGGCGTTTTATTAAATTTATGGCTAATATTAAGACAACAATGAATCATGCATATTGAAAACATAAATGAGATTCACTTCAACCGAATGAATTAAATACAAAGCAATTGTTGGTTCTAGGTTTGATGACAATGGTTAACAGTATCTGTTGCAACATTGGTCTGTTGAGTGAAAGCTGCTATTTTACCTGTAATTAAAAGTACAGTGTATTACTGGATGGTAATTAGTAATCGAATTCAGAGCAAAGGTGTTTAGTTATCGGATGCATATATGCCAACAAGAGATTAATCAATTGCAGTCCTAAACATCAATGGGAAGATACAAGTACACAATACCAAGTGAATTTAAACTTCATCCCATTGCACAAACAAGTGGCTATGAGGACTCAGTAGCTAAGTGGATAACGCGATGGCATTTGAAGAGAACGGTACTGTGTTCGTAGTCCCAGAGTGAACATCAACTCTGAGATACAGATACATCCAGCTGACGAATCCCAAGTAGGACGAAACTGGATTCCACTGCTAGCCACTATCCATCTCTGCTTACAATGGTTGTGAATTAAGACTATATCGAGGCAATACACACAGTATGCACATATGCCAATTAGAGACTGACCAGTTGCAGCCCTAAACATCAATGGGAAGATTCAAACAAACATTACTAAGTGAATTATTGTGACAAATATTATAGGTTTAGAACAATAGCTTAACAGTCCATGGTCAACAAGTCAGATTGTATACGAGTGACTCAATACTGTAGACTATATCTTTCTTGGTCAAAACATTAATGATTCAATTAGTTTCTAATAAGCCCATTATGAAAATTAACTACAAACTGAATTATTACCCGAAATGTAGAAAATCGAAACTATTAACAAACGTATTCTTCACTCTGATCTATAGTTAGACCAAGATCTCAACACTACCTTTGTTTTATACGTATGGGCCAATTCACTTCGCATATTTTCTTTCCTATTTGACTACTAATCATTTCACATTCAGATCCCCGAGCTACTATTTTTATTTTATGATCATTTCATTCCTTAACATAGAACGTTTGGATATTTAAATCGCATTTTTGTACACTCTCCCGTTTTAGTTTGACCGTTAACAGCGTCTAAACGTTCGTAAAATGAATTTAATTCTCACTACAGATTTACTCGTTACCATATTTTGAGTACAAATCGATGATTTGGTAAGACGATTCTTCGAGGAAATTCCGGAAGCAATGACAAATTATTCTTGTCATATATTCTTACTGAATTCAACTGAGTCGAAAAAAACTCGCTAAAAATTACAGCATACTATAAATAGATTGTCTAGTTTTCATGCGGACATTTTCAATTTTCAACTTTAAAACCATTTACCTTTTTTCAGTGAAATTCTGAGTGACCTCTCAAACTCCCAACTCAGTCTTAATAACACAAATCGGCAGTTATCACTAAATAAAATAAGAATATGCTTAGGTGTGTATTCAATTGCCAATATGAATACCTATCTAGATTACTTATTTTGATTCAAATTTATTTCTTCCATTTATATTCCAGATTTGAAATAAATTATCAATTTCCTTTTGAAGGGTTGACTTCTCTTGAATTTACAGAATGTATAAATCAAATGTTAAGGGAGATTCGACCATGTTTAATACCATTAATTAATATTTTAGAAAGCATATGGCGTGCCGATGCACGAGTTATTATATTCAATGGGAATTTGTAAGTTGATTTTATTGATAAGAGCTTGTTAGACAATCGACTTTACAATTTACTTTTAATTTCAATAAAAAGTCTAATGCAGGGAAAATAAGGTTTAGATATATGTTCAACTCAGTGTAATAATGATTTAATGTCAGTAGATATATCATGTGATTGCTATAAACTATATACGTTACGATAGTTTATAGTGTAAAACATTTCATAAGAATATAAATACGTGGTGCAGTAGATTTCCGCCTCTATGATATGGTAATAATGTATAAGATACGCTCGACCTGTGAATTAGTGGTTTTCTGACTCTGAGTTGAGGAAATTTAGAATAATAAAGTTTTTTAAGTTACCCCGTGATTAGCTTATTGTTGACGAGTTTCAAACAGGATGAAATGAGAATCTTATATTCCAGTTTTGGTTGGTTTCCTGGAGAACTATATTTACATAAATATCAACGAATACATTCATAATATACAAATGCCATTAGAGAGTGATGAAATTTAGTCCTTAGTATTATCAGTTGGATAATAAAATGCCTTGAGAAGTAGTTATTAATTGCAAGAGCTCATCTTGCTTTTATATCCCTGGTACTTAATTTGAAAATGTGAAATTCGTTAACTGTCGAGTTTCACTGTTAAAAAAATGGCTTCAGGACAAAAGCAATAATGAAATCTCTAACTATTGCAAACATACTTGACTCACGCATGTCAAGAACTTTAAAAATTTCTTCCTGGCAAGATATAGTGATTTTGCAATAGTGACTTAGGTGTAGGTTTATTACCTAAAAACTTATCCTTAAAATGTACGGAACATTTTTAGACAATTAATGCCTTCATTTGGTTGTATGAAATCAATCAAATAAGAGTACTTTGTCATCTGCTTATGTGAATCCGTACACATGTAAATTGAAACTATTCACAACAGAATCTTACATCATTTAACGTTGATTTGAAGCCATAGAACTACACCATGGACTGTTTTTCAATTAGCTAACTAGTTGAAAGCTGAAGAATTTTAGAGTTGTGTTCTTAGGGATAATCAAGAAGTCGGTATTATTAATTTTACATCCATCAATGACATCAGCTTTTGTCATATTGTTTAAAAGATAATCAGATGATATTTATATACGGAAGTATAAATGAATGTCTTATCAATTATATTTATAGAATTGATCTCAGTTTTCGTATAATTTGATGTAACTTGATGATCTGTTTCTATATGATGAAATATAAGTATATGGGTCATATTAGTCTTAACAGTTGTAATTCAATACAATGCTGTGTAATATAAACATTATATTTGATTGAGACATTACTGTCAAAACTAATTTTATTCTCATCTTTAATTTAAAATCCACTCTCATTTACATAATTTGATTACAACCGAGTGGAGATGATTCTTGTTAAGAAAAAATTCCTCTCTATTATTATATGTATTTTCATAGTTCTGGATTCATAAGTAAACAATAAAATGACTCAATGATAATTTCTTTGACAATTACTTTGGAATGACAATTGATTCAACTCTACAGCAAGAACTTATTTCATTAAGAGTGTACATATGCCTTCCTTATAACTTAATACCAGCATGAAGACTGGATCTAGGATTTTCCGTCACATTTTTCAAATCACCTAATATGTAGTAGTAAATCTTTAACGAGAATTATGTTAAACAACTTTATGTAGCTCCCATTAATTAAGCATATCGGTGTATTACAAAACTGTAGCAAGAGATCATTTACTACTGTATCTTTTAGTTTATTGTTTGTCCAAAAACTAATAAAGAACAATTTCAGAACTATAAGACTTTTTGAATTCCTTTATTCTTTTGAATAAACATAATGAAAACTATTGACAATATAAATGTTTAGAAAAAAAAACAGTATTTTCTAAGGGGAAATACTGCACAGCTGTGCAAATACAGGACGTTTAATTTCGTATATTTTGTTATCAATTCATCAGTTATCCGCCATATGTTACACTGTTGATTGGGGCACACGTGTATTCTCAAATAATCAGACAATGTTTGCATTAGATGGTGTATAACTCACTATGAACAGTCTTAAAGCCCCATATAACAGGAATATTTTCGAAGTCCAAAATTTGGACTATTTTCCTATAAACGGCTCATTCATTTGTCATAGAGACTATAATTTACAATAAAAAAGTATGTTATTATTCTTGTGTGTAACCGGTATATTTTAGTTTTTTAAGTACATTGTAATATGTAAAGGCTAGGGTTCTTTTGATTGATTTTCTTTGAATAAATAGATATCTTAACAAAAGTCCGTTTATTTTTCTAAATCTCGCAAGTCACTGGAACACCATTTTTATCGAGAGTTGTTTGTAAATGACATAAAACATTTATGCCTTGATAATTTTGTAATGAAATTAAACATATTAGCTCTTAGTTTTAATGATTTCTGACCAATTTAGAAAATGTGAATATTTATTAGAACGCATTGAAGGTGCTCTTGATAGATGTTTTGACAAGCATTCTCGTAATTTAAAATTTCATGTAGAAGTAAAAGCTTAGATGTTAACGTTTTGATTTTAGTTTCCGAAGTTTCTAAAAACGTCACATTGAAATGATCAATAATATATTAAAGAAACAGATACGATATGTTAATACTAAAATGATCTTTCCATAGACGATAGTTTTATATAAAATTAATTCTTGACCTGTCACATTTAGAATGGAAATCTTTTATACACTTTTATTGCTCCTCTCTAAACGAGTTTTGGGAAATTCCCTATGAATTCTAAGTACATCCTAATCCAAATTCTAAGGAACCTCACTATTGGCGGCCTGTTTAAATATCTGGGCTACCTGTTACTGTCATCTAGATATTTCAACAAGTTATCTAATTTTGTTTGTTTTAATACATCATTATGCCTATTAATCGCACAACCTACTCAGGTGCGTTTCTGAAAAGTGCAAGACCTTTCTCTGTAAAGGTTACAGAAGGCCTAATCAGAGATATCGTGGTTGCCGGCAATACGCAGCGAGAAGAATGTACATTATCCAGATGTCGATTGACTGGGCTTCTAACTGGCGATCACTCAATATTTATCGTCAGGAAGGACGAAGAAGCAAGAAACGGAAACTTGTTGAAGTACTTTGTGCTGAGAATTCTATATTGTACCAAAAATATAATATTGAATAAAGCTAATAATAATAAGTATCCACAAGACTGAGAACCCTTCGACAGATATTGGCTTTCAGTAGTCTTTAATGTTGTGGCTACCACTCAGCATGACTTTTAAGCATTTATTATCAGTAAACTTTAGTTATAGCCCCTAATGTGTTATAAAGTCAAGTTAGTCTTCGAAATTTTTGTACGATTCACTTTGCAACACTTGTTATTGATAATCGATTGGGCCATTTAATCTTGGAATCCAAAATGGACTTGAAAGCCTAGCTGATCATAATTCTAGATAGTTTACTATCATCTGTAAACAATCAGATAGATAAACTATTCACCCCCTGGTAGATTATTCATTTGAAGTAACGGTGAAGAGAGCCTAAAGTTATCCTTTGAAATATTTCACTTTTCAAAACTTCATACGAGAACAGAGTACTGTTGAAATTCATTTGTTATCAACGATCGTTGGGATACATTTAGTTCATTAATCGAATTCATCTTTGATTCCTAAAGTTTACTATTTCACTCCCAGGCGGAATATCTTATCGAGGGCTTTGATGATATCTCCAAATATTACATACACCCATGTGTTTCAGGCTCTAGTCGCAACCCGAAATTTTGTTGCAATGAGGTTAGTTAAACACGATTAATCTGCTTTAAAAACATGCAGTTCATAGATCCTTGATTTACAACAGTAGATATGCATGTATCTAACAATATGAATACTAGTAACCAAATACTTAATTACTTGAAAATATTTACAATACACCTGTGCATATATTTTTACTAATTTCACTGATGCTTTTGATGTGGAGACAATGATTTATTTGCATTTTAGCTTTGATCTAAATACACTACTTTACATAGCAGATAGTTTGAACGGTACAAAACATGAACATTTGAAAGCGTTATTTGGTGAAGACTATGTCTGGATTTATACACCATCAACAATGAGTTCTCTAACGGTAGCTGATAATCAAGACAAAGTATCATCTGATAATAACGTTCTTGCAGAATCAACAATGTTTAAAAAAATTCCTGGAATGTTTGGTAAGTTTCTTCTGTTACTTCGTTAGTGGATTAATAACTTATTGATATATTTTGGATGATAATAAGCCTTTATAGTAAATTATCCGAAGCTAAGAATGGGAACTAGTTGATTATAACCAAGTATGATGGATCCTATCATTGCCAGAACAGTAGGTGAGCACTACTGGGTAGTACGAAGCAAGAATTAGACGATTACAGGTTGCTCCCTGGTTTGTTAAACTTATATGGCTAATGAGTGGAACTAATTTCAAACTGACCCACTTCCATAAACCCTTAACTTTCACGAAAATATTCAAGATCGGTATAAAGAACTACTGTAAACGAAATATTTGACTTTTTCTCGAATGAATATTATCAAACAAATTTGTGTTAGAGTGAAAACTTTTGAAACTCAAAACTACGAAACCAATAAAATATGTATTCTGACCAACTTTATTCTGTATAGAGGTTTCATTTATTTTTACCTCCTGACTACCCAGCAATTCTTGGTTGTTTGAAATCGTTAATGATTTGTTTCATCTTCGCGTAGATATAACGAGACCGTAATCTTAATTTCACATATTTTTTTATTGCTATACAGAAACAATTTTCAAGTTGTGATTAGTTATGTTTTAGATAATAAATGTTTGTGTTTAAACTAACATTGATGCTTCTGGTGGCTGGCATTGAACTCAAGGTTAGGATGTTAATGTAAATGAAGACAAAGCTGCCCAAACCTTTCAGTTAATACTTGGTGTTTTCGTCTTCGTTTGTATGCAACTACTAAGGTCAATACTATTGTTTCGAGGGGTGCTAACTTTGTGGATGTGATTAATGAAATCACCGCGATATATGGATGGAAGTCTAGGACGATGAATAAATAATAATCACAGTGGTGCAGATATGCTCATTTTTAATGTGTCCCCAAATCTCAAACATGGTATAACTTCATGTTTTTTTTTAATCCAAGATTTTATTCGTTTAATTTTTATTTAGTTTTCCAATAACGCTGATTTGGATGTTCCAATTTCTTTGCCTTTCATCTTGCTAATTTCGTTTCAATGGTTTAATCTAATGTGCTGTGGCTTGGGTTGACGCAGTTCTACAAAGTTGAGCATTTTATTGATAATGAAATGATTCTTCACAATAAAACCTATGGCATCTAATTTGAACTTATTGAGAGAATCGACGAAAAGCCTTGTATTTACCGCTGTCAACGCTAGGAGACGTCTTTTCGATCATGCAAGGCTATAACCACCTTAAAATTAGTTTTCATTGTAGTGGTTACTTACTGGTGAATTCCTATAAACATTGACTTTATATGAGCATCATTTATGAATTTCTTAGCGAAATCATGCTTTCTTAGCTATTTATAAAATTGTTGGATACTTCTAGATAATCAACAAATAAACGTGAACTTAGTTTTCATGTTGATTGATATGCCCCAGCACAACTTATCTGAAACCTTGAATGAGCTGAAGTAGAGTGAACTACCGTAATTTTAGGTTATCCGACCTAGTAACTACATCACAAGCTCGCTCGACAAACTCCAGTTAGCACCGCAGATTAAACAACATGAAATTAATTACTACTCAGTGGTGAATTTCTGTGATGGATCAAAGAACATCGAATAAAATTAAGCTGCAGTCTATCATTATCAAATTATTTAACCAATAGTGGGAACGGGGAAAAAACAAAAAAGGAAACTTTATGCGGCATACATCTGCTGTAACATATCATTATATAATATACTACATATTTATTTCATTTATTTTAGTGGCAGACGAAATTAATTTTTATCCCCATAAATAGTCAGTCATTATTATTTTCACTGTTAATTAGAATTTGCATGTTTCGATGAACCCAATACTTTGAAAAACCATTAAATGAATTCATTCTTTCTTGTCTTTATTATCAAAAGGTTTAATTTGTTTAAATGATCATTCTAGTCGTAGAAGAAGTGCTGAAATAGCACGAGAAGTTTGGCAAAAATCAATGATTGAATTAATTTATCAGTTGACTCAAATCTATCCACCAGACAAATCAATACAAATCGATACGCCGAATAGAGATACATTAATTTACTTTAAACAGATTTTAGAGAAGCTTAGACCTGTTAAATTATGTCAATTTTCCGACCATTTAAGTTGGCAATGGGGAAGAAGAATGTATGAGTAAGTGGACTTCTATTTGCAATATTAATCAAAATAGTGTCTTATGAAGTACTAATACAAACTTTGTATTTGGCCGTAAAATGTTACTTAAACTAAATTGTCTACTCTATCTCTAAATTTCATTTTATTTGGTATGAGTCTGATAAAATATTTTTCTACCGCATCTTTGAGGAAATCTTAAACAAGTATATTTATAACAGAATTAAAACGTACTTATTATTGATGCTAATTACAAACTGATTAGATGTGAAAATACTCACAGCTGATATTTTTCTGAAAGTTCTCGATTTATGGATTCGAATTTAAATCCCCTGAAAAAACGTTTTTCTCAGATCATATTGTTTCAGTAATGCAAATTAGAAAGTGGCATTTACATAGTTAGCCTGGGTTTGATTTACTCGACATGGATGTAGCAGCGATCAACGTGACGAGGTTCATTATCATCATAGTCATTACTGCAAAGGTTTGAGCTATAAGTAGAGTGAATTTGATAACTTGTCACGAGAAACTTGGAGTTTTCATTAAAAGGTTAGTGCGATTTAAGCTTTTCATATCGACAATTAATTATTCTTCTATGAATGTCTATCATTCTCAGAACTTAAAGATAGAAAACCAAAGATCTAATCACATCACTAATCTTTTGTTACTTCTATTGTAACAAGTTCTTTTGGACACACATTTGACAATGTCGAAATCAAAATGTTCACTTTCATTTTACTTCACAAAGACACATTTTATCTGTACAAATAAAATGATGACTTTTGTTATTTATTATAACTCATTGAAGCATAATTTACTGAGTGATCATTTTATGTTATTCGTAAGTTTACAAACATTTACAAATCACCTAAGTAGAGGATTATTTAAAATCATGAGTCAATTGAAGCTAGACCACCATGGGAAACCTGGAAGCACTGGACAGCCGTTTCGTTCTATTATGGGACTCCTCAGCAGTACGCATCGACGATCACGCACTTACGAGATTCAAACCCAGGACCTACCAGTCTCGCACCAGAGCACTTAACCTCTAGATTTATTCTTTATGAGGAAACTTTCCTTTAAGTTTTACAACTGTTATGGAATATGTAGTCAAAAAGTAGCACAAACAAACTGCTAGATAGCTAGACCAAGTATTTGTATTTTCCTATTATGTGTGCTTAATATTTATTTTATAACCGAAGACAAAATCAAAACAATAAAAGTACACGCACACAGACAATTCGTTCAATCGTTTACTAAAGTATAATATTCTTTTTACTTATTACGCTATAGTTTATGATTACCAAGTATCAATTGATTCTGCATTATAAACTTTCATAGACATATACTACCGGGAAAATTATGTAGAATTTTCAATTCATGTGCAATGAAAAAATGTAAGATTTCTGAATCAAATGTAATGACTCCTACTGGTACTATGTGCGAAAGGATAAATTATACTGATGTACTTTATACAATTCTATCATATAGTCTTTATAAATACAACCATTGGGTTTAATGAGACTTATATATATAATGTAAAATATATCTTGACTGAAAACCACTAAATACCAACAAATATGTAGTCTCATAGTAGGATACAACCTTGAACTTTATATAATCTGTGTTCAATACCGTAAAAAAATTGTTTAGACCTATTATTGTTGTAATCTTGACTATAATAACTTTTGAGTGGTAACATTTGAATGTTTGAAAGCCATATAATTCTGTGAAATAAATTACATTTCCTACGAAGCATAATGTAACCTTAAACGCCAAGTTGTAAATACTGAGATTGATGTCACAACATTTTGGTACACTTAGCTCTCAGTTTGAACTATCAGCGGTCACCTTTGGGCCGAGCTTTAGTCAGGAATCGTTATCATAATATAAGCGATTTCTTTCATCAACGTGAAATAATAACAGGTACCGTGCTAGTGCTATTAAATAGGTTATTACTGATATATATATATATATATATATATATATATATATATATATATAACACTTCAGCGTTTTACAGTAAACAGAATCATTTCATAACTAGGTCAATCGTATATGTCATCACGTATTAGCACTAATATGTATTCGTGAAACTCTGTGGGTAAACTGTTCAGTTAGTTCTTTTTAGATTGTGCCAGTTCACATAGTATTAGTGTTTATGTTCGTTCGTTAGTGTAACATAATTTGAGAGTTCGAGAAAAGGAAAGTACTTGATTATGAAATCGGGAAAATATCTATTGTAAGTAACTAAAAAACCGATATGGAATAACATATTCTTGCTATATGGTTGAATATTGACAAACACTGTTTCGAGGTGAAATATTTATTTTGATTGTATACGTCGGCAAAAGTTTGTTCATATAAGCATATCTTAACCCTGAAGCCACAATTAAACAAAAATGTTTAGCTAATTTCGAATAAATTGAGCATTGGGTAGTTTGTTAAAAATAAATTAATATATTTGTAATATCCCAATGAGTAGAAAAATTAGATTTTCTGACGTTTCGTGACTTATTGTAAGCCACTTCTTCACAAAATAAATAACTAAATTAAAATTAATGCAAGTGTAAATAGTACAACGGAACAGTTGTTCCACTGGGATATTACAAATATATTATTTATTTTAAAACGTCTATCTTTTATAAGTTCATTACTTGATATCAGTGTACTCAATGTAAACGTTTATTGAAGTTTTAGAACATGATAAAACTGTTATTTGATGCAGATTCATGACTGATTAAACTAACTTACGAACAGTGTGAAACGACTCGACAAATTATTGATTTTCTCTCATATATATAAGTTAATGATGTCAGTAAATCCTTTTGAAAATTCTTTTTTTTTTGATTCAACGTCAAGTTACTGTATAGATAATAAAAAGTGAAGTCAAACTATTTCATTTCTTGCCTTCACCTGAAACATATTTTGTCATTTTGCTTAAGGAAAGATTCAGTAGCCAAGAAAGGAGAAAAGAGAAACAGTAACAGTTTATTAATGAATTTGTTCCCTACATTTTTCTTCTGTTGATAATCAATAAACATCATGACAAGAGTTAAAGATTATTGCCACTTTTGAAATTGCCTATTTTCGTGATCGTATTTTTTTTATTAGTCAACAGATGTAAAGTAATTGACTACTACTCCTAAATTGGAAATATACATAAGAGACAACAACGTATCACATTCAACTATACTGTACAAGTAAACATAATTTTATGAAAAACGAGTTTCTGCATAGGGAAATTGTGTAACTATCTGATGATTAATTTTAAATATTGTTCACTGTGTCTGATTAAATATTGATGAATTTTGCGTTGATAGCTTAATTTATCTCACCGATATTTCTCTTGATTGTTTATTGTATCCTTGTCATTTATAGCATTATGCATACAATTGTTGTCAATGTAGATAATGAACCGATAAGTTTTCTACCGAATGGTGGGTTAAACGTTTCCAAATTATTCATTTATAATTCAAGAATTATTGATGGTCGAATGAAATGGTATAAGGTAAAGTATAAACTTTTATAACTGTTCTATTAATTCTGTTTGCACATGAACGATGATTGAATTGATTATTTTTCATTTCAAACTTGTGTTTCTATAAATAGAAATTTCAACATTATCTTCGATGTGATATTGAGCAGTAAAATTGCAAGGACAAGAATGAGTTAATTTTCATTCCTCTTGATAAAGAAAAAATCACTTATGAGCTAGTCTATTCTTCTCAAAATATTGCTTATTCTTATTACTATGTACGGAATTAGAAGATATGTTGGAAATCCAGATGCACTTTAGAATAACTGCAGACGTATGTGAGCTCTCTGTATTACCTATACTGGATGATAAACATAATATATATCGCCAAATATTACGTATTGCGATAGGACTACACGAAATTCTACCGATTGACCGAACTCAGATATCCTAGTACGACCCCAATACTGTTCCCCAACTCTAATAAATCAGAACACAGCCGTTAAATGAGAATTGTTTATGGGGTCAGCAGCAGAACAAAAATACTTTACAGACAATGCATATTTATACAGTTAAGATGACTATGAACATTAACCAATGGAAAAAAAGGACACGTAAGTGTTATAGTTAGGACAACTGTAAATAATGACTATTAGGAAATAACATGTGAAAAGTTTGGAAACATACCACTTTACGTTCGAGATAATTTTTGGGATATTCCTGTGAATATCCTAACAAAACCATTTAGAATAATGACATGTCTAAGCATTTAAACCACGTGCAAATGTCTTAAATTTATATCATTCATAAAATTTAGAAGTTTGAGACAACTTCTCTCGTTATAGTTTGATAAGATTTAATAGAGAGTGAAAGATAAAAACTTTATTACTCACACCTAGAATGAATTCAGTTTGAACTTAATAAAGTTTCCTTTGAACACCATCTAGCAAAGCAGCACAGTTTTCCAAATTCAAATATGCTATTTCGTCTAGAAAATGCATTCTGATGTTTTACGTTTTCTTCACCAATTCAACATGCTCTAAAAAAGAGTAAAGTATGTCAAAATGATAACTTTATCTTGCTAGTTAGCTTTATATTGTTTCAGGAAACTACTCCTCAATATCTCTTTGTTTAGTACAGAAGTTAGTAATTACTGAACGAAATGATTTTAATTATGAAATTTACCACATTCAGTATCTTATACTAACAGGTATTTGTCACTTTCTTCTATTTTGATCGTTGACGGTGTTATATCACTTCACTTGGATTCATTGTAATTGTCATTAGATATCTAAACACCATCCATACAGGCCAATTTCAAAGTGATTTGAAAATGGTTGCTTTTTGATTTCAAAGCTATACCTTTAAAAACGATTAAAAAAACTTTCAAGGTATTTGACTCAACTTTAAAAATAAAGATACAGGTATTGAGTCTTTGAATTTAATTCTGCCAGTCTGTAATCAGCAACTTAAAATTCCTATATTATTTCATCAGGATAGGTAAAGTATGATTTAACTCGTTGTAACATCAAAGCAACTACGTTATTCTTTGAGATCAAATATATTCCTTAATGTTTAGAAACTATCCAGAATACATAATTCAAGTTGTACTTAATCAAGTAACTTTTTAAGGCGAAAAGAATACACAGAACCATATTACACTGATCAATCTCAGACTTATGAACTTTAGCAATACTTCAGCAAAAAAAAATATTTTATCCGCTGCCTTGGGGAATATAAAATTGAGTTTATTTAGTTTTTACGTAATGGGTTTTAAAAAAAATTTTTTGATATTGTGGAAAACTACCATAGAATAGATACAGAGACACGATTAACGAACATCTTATTCTCAATAGACTAGTAATCATTTACGAATAGTAACACAAAAGATAACAAAAACAGACTTAGTGAAAATAACTTCGATACTAAAATACTAGTGTCAAATGTAGCATTTTATATGTGATTTGATGTATAAAGACTCATAGCAGCAAAGATAATAAACTATCAAGTGAGAAATGTACGCGTAAAAAGAAACATTGTCCCATTAATTTGAATTTTCTCCTGATGGATACATTTTATCTACTTTATATTAGCGAATGTTTATCGGCAAATCGCACTACATTTTATCTATTTACTGGTTGATATGAAAAGGGAGTTTGAATATTAATTTTACTTAGAACGATATTCAAATCACTTATTTGTATTATGAATAAATTCTCATGTAGGTTGGGACATGGTCAATGAGCAGTAAATGGGGTCGAAGCAAATCAAGATTGAGAATAGATGGTGTAACATGGCCTGGCGCATCTAATTCTCCACCTAAAGGTCGACCAAGTAAATTCAAACTACGTGTAGTAACTATTAAAGAAATACCGTTTGTAATTTATACCAAAGCACAAGTAAGATTATCATATTACACACTTTTGATTAAAGAAGGTTATGAATTAAAATATGAGTATCTACATTTTGTAAGGTTAATATGTGTAAGTCTTTGTAAAATGAAATTGTTTTTCCCCAGCAAATCACTAGATACAATAAGCTTACGTCACAGAAATTACACAACTTTAACCCTATGATTATCTATTGTGATAATCAATACCACAAAAGATGCAATTGTGAAGTTAATGTACTCGTAAGAAATCAGTTGTAGTGACTTATTTTAGGTCCTTTATGCTTTGTTATTCATGTGTAAAGTTGCGCACTATTAATGAATAATCTTCTTGATTATAAAACAAATAATCAGTGATATGAATTCACATTAGTTTTGTAAATGGTTACTATCATAATGAAGTGTCTATTTTTGACTCGATAAAATACGCATATGATTTTAAAGAAAGAAACACTAAGTTATTCAAAAACACGAGCGGATACATTGAAACGTCATAAGGCTTGATAATGAAAGGTTTCACCAACAATCTGGATCAGTTAAACCTATAGATGATGGTAATAAATAATTCGGTTTCTTTCTACACATAACGTGTCGTCAAAAGCATGTTAATGAAGAAAGAAATACAGGCGGCAATCAAGTCATAAATTTTATTATAAATTGTTTAAAACAGAGTTAAACTTTTATTTTGTCAGTATGCAATACAGGATACGAATAATATAGACCTTCGCATTTTCGTTTCAGAATTTCAAAATTAAATTAATACAAATCATTGTTAAACAAAGTGAATGTTAAATACGATGTAAATATACAAATTTATTTGTAGTTGTAATGGATTCTTCGTAACATTTCTTATCAAACGGTCGATCCTGAAAAGAAAACATCATCCCCACTATCTAGAACAGCATTCTAAAAAATTTAACACACATATGGTTTTTTTCACAGTGGAAATGACCTTTATAGTTTCAAGAAATACATTATTGTGATGTCAATGACTATTAAAATTGTAAACTGAGCAAGTTTATGTGTTCTATACTTACATACTCACGCCTGTTACCACTCGTAGAGGAGTATAGGCCACCAACCACCAGCATTCTCCATCCGACTCTGTCCTGGGCGATCCTTTCCAGTTCTATCCAGCTGTTATTCATCCTGTTCACACCTGCTTCCATTTCCCAACGTAGTGTGTTATTCGGCCTTCCACTTTTCCGCTTTACTTCAGCATTCCAAGTCAGCGCTCGACTCGTGATGCAGTTTGGTGATTTCCTCAATGTACATCTTATCCACTTCCAACGTTTTTTCCTAATTCCCTCATCCGGAAGTTGGTTTGTCCTCTCCCACAGAAAGCTATTGCTGATGGTATCCGGCTAATGGATGTTGAGTATCTTACGCATACAACTATTTGTAAATACTTGTACCTTTTTGATGGTAGCTGTAGTAGTTCTCTATGTTTCAGCTCTGTACAGTAGGACTGTCTTAATGTTCGTATTGAAGATTCTCATTCTGAAGTTAGTTGACAGGTGTTTTGAGTTTCATATGTTCTTCAACTGCAGGAATGCGGCCCTTGCTTTGCCAATCATTGCCTTTACATCTGCACCTGATCTTCCGTGTTCATCGACGATACCTCAAAGTTACGTGAAAGACTCCACATCTTTCAGAGCTTCTCCATCAAGTGCAGTTGTGTTGGTGTTCCCCGTATTGTATTTGACGATCTTGCCATTTTCCCTTGTGTATGTTGAGGCCTACTGATGCAGTGACTGCTGCTACACTAGCTGTTTTCATTTACATTTCTTCATGTGTATGGGATAGAAGAGCTAGGTCATCCACTAAATCCAAATAGTCTAGTTATATCCAATCTATCCGTTGTATTCCGCGCTTCCTCTCAGATGTCAAGGTCTTCATAATCCAGTCGACCACCAGAAGAAAGAGAAGAGGAGAGAGTAAGCAGTCTTGTCTGACTCCGGTCCTCACCTGGAATGCAGCTGTCCTCCGTGCATCACTTTGCATTGTAGTCCATCATATGAATTCCGGATGAAGTTGACTATCTTCTCGGGTACACCATAGTGTAGAAGTTTCCATAAAGTCTTCCTATCTACACTGTCGAATACCTTCTCATTGTCAGTAAAGTTGATGTATAGTGACGAATTCCACTCAACTGATTGTTCAACAGTGATCCATAGTGTTGCGATTTGATTTGTGCACGACAGAATTTAGAAATCTCTCCCCACTTTTATTTCCCTCTCTCAGTCCATGTCGTCCCATTATATCTTCATATCCGGTGTTGTCCATTCCGACTTTGACGTTTAGGTCTCCCATCAAGAGTTTTATGTGTTTTATGTGATAAATAAATCCCGGAAATTCGAAGTTCAACAGGTATTCGACATTTATAACCTACCTCAATAGTTTCAATAGGTTGAATTTACTGAAAGTAAAGATCAGTCATCAAAGTCTTTAGTAATGCTACCGCACTGCACATTGTACTACTCATAAACTCTCTTTTTCTTAACTCAGATGAATAATCCATCTCACCCTCTCAAACTTTACTGCCAAAAAAATATGTATTGTATTCCTCCTATATAATTTGTTGGCTGTAATAAATTGTGCGCTTGATATCAATGATACTAGCAACCATCGAATCCAAACCCTTTAATCTCTAGCTGTGGAAACAAATCAAATTAAAGAAAAAACTAAATGCTTGACAGTGCTTTATTTAAACGCAAGTTCCGTTTTTCTCTTTCTCTAAATTCTATTACAAGGAAGGTGGAACATGTGATGCGAATTCGATTCCGTGCAAACTTAGACCACAGTCTTTACAAGATGAAGATATATCTGGAAAGAATTCAATCATACATAAAACTTTAAGTTCACTTGGATTAAATTCTTATGCTAAAGATCTCAACAAAAAAATTAAACCCGAATCGATAACTGGAAATTTTAGCAATTTGCCAGAATTAAATAATGTAAATGAGAACAGTTCAATTAGTTATGTAGATGGTTGTTGTTCCGGACTGACAATGGACTTACTAATGGAATTAATGAAAGACTTAAATTTCGATGTGGAAATGTATGAAGTTAAGGATGGTTTCTGGGGGGCTTGGACAGTAAGTTTTCAGAAATAAATGGTAACATTATAGTTTATTTTAATAATTGTTTTTCATTACAAATATTGTCTCCAAAATTAAAAGATACCATTTTGACAAGCTACAATCAAAAGCTTTGAATTATAGAGCTTGATTTTTAAGACTTAGTGGGAATGGTATACTCATCAGCGGCTGGTGATGAAATGAATGTCTCCAAATTCTAGCGGAAAGTCCATACTGATCGATGACAACGGGTGACGCTGTGCTAAATTGCAAATTGACTGAAAACAGTCAAACTAAAAAAAAACACTTCTTTCTTGAACTAGTGTTTGGTTAGTTTTCAGTCATTCATAATTTTTTAAACACAATGGAAGGACTTAATCATGATCAGATAATAAATAGTATAATAAATCATTATTAAATTTAACAAAAATGCCTACAAGTAGGCAGAATACGACCCAATATAATTATCTTTTACTTAAACTTCAGATTCGGACACAATTTTATCGTCCAAAAACTTAAAACCGATTTACTATGCAGAACTAAAATAAAAAACCGAAATGATAAACGTTAATTTTTGTCACCGGCTGGAATCAACTAGGAAACCACTGGAAATCAGGAAGCTGTTTCTTTCTCGTATGGGATTCCTCAACGGTATACTCGTAGTGCCGTGCTTCATTGATAGTTCACTTCGATAACCGTTATTATACCAATCTTAACGGTGCGTAAAATCAGAAGGCAAAAGGAAGCGGCAACTACATTCTTATTGATGAATGATACAGATGAGAAAGCTGTGGGCACATGAACAAGTGTAAGCGAGCGAAGCAAAGATGACGCATAGTGGAGATGGCTGGGAAGCCAACTGAGAGCGAAGCGAAAATAATGCGTAATGGAGATTGGCGGAGAAGCCAACTCGCTATGAGCAAGCATTACTCAATATTTATAATCAGACAAAAATGAATGACAGACATATGATGAATAAGATACGAAGGGTACATACATATGCGCTCATATAACAAGGTAGTCAAGGTTAATAAGCGAATAATGAACAGGATCGAAATATGACTCACAATATATAGGTGAATTGGCTTGGCCAGTAGCTAGAAAAAAGTATATGGGCTTAACATATAAACTGATACTACATACTTTCCAACGGGTGTTTGTTTTGATCCGTGAATAAGCTTTAGGTTCGCACTATAGAGGAGTCTCATGCAAAAATGAGACGGATATACAGGATAAGCATAAAACCAAGCAATTGTTTTATTTGGCGAAGTATCTGTTCCTATAATTCAGAGTTGATGAATGATACTTGAGCATTTATCTTCTTTCAACGTTCACATACTGAAATATGTAGCCTTGACGACATTGTGGACAAAATGAGAAAAGATATGGAAATACTAATACGGTAACAGTTGGACACAATGTAATAGTGGTGAGATAAAATAGTTGTTGATTGGAGGTATATTGTTCATCATTAATATATTCAGTGGATTGAACATACATTTTTAAATACGAATTGTCAGGATTCGATAACTTGTTCACGCTTCAAGATAAACTTTCTGCAAGGTTTCGATATATTACATAAATAACTTTTCAGTATTGCTATCGTTTCCCTAATCATGGAAAAATAAACTTTTAAGTGTTAACATCAAAATCCTTTTAATAGGCTTCAATCATTTGGCTTTCTGATGTGGGAGACAAGATATCTTCGTCAAATTACAACATTAATTTCAACGATTAAATTCATGTTCCGTGGTAAGTTTGCAAATGCTGATGAAAATTTACCACAAAGACTAGCCTAAGATTAGTGAATTATATAAAGTCATGAGCTAGTAGAAAGTGAGGCCTACTACGGTTTATTTCTACATTTATAAGTTGCGTTACAAGCGCTTGATTACAAAGAATTCGCTTGTTAATCATTTTCAAGACTTAAAAGATAACCAGTTTGTGTCCACCTAAAATTTGAATGTCTGACAAATAAGTTTTGAAGAGTTAATTTTCTTTTAGGTTAAGGTTTCAAGTAAGTCATTCAGGATAACTTGTAAAAATCCTTTTCGGTCTTTTCTCAAACCTTGTTACCATAAGTACTATATTCACGTTCATAAATGCAATTGAAAATGATTTCAAGAATAGCACCAGTTTAACCTTAATTGGTTTTATTGTCATTTGGAGGTATAAAATAGAGTCATGTGAGCTATAGAAAACCTTATTTTAGTTGAGTTATTAATTGTCTGTCAGAGAAAATTGTGTTTTACAAAACTGTATTGGTACAAATTTCATACCAATCAAGTATAACACAATGGGTTTTGAGCATCAATTCACTATCACTACTTTGTATGAAGTTTTTAGGCTATATGTGTTGTCATTTACCATTTAATTAACTGAATAATACTGTTTTTGGAATATTGACATTTGTATTTGAAAGCCAGATGGATGGAATGGTATTATACGTGATCTAATGGATAATAGAGCTGATATGGCAGTAACATCGTTGAAAATCACACCTAATCGATCCCAGCAAATTGAATTTAGTGTACCATTTCTAGAAACAGGTATAGCAGTTGCAGTGGCTTTAAGAGAAGGTGCTATAGCTCCAACAGCTTTTTTAAGTAAGTTGAATACTTGTTGTATTCTTTGTGGAATATTTTAAGTAGTTGATCTTAGTTTTCATTGCGCACTGACTTCAGGTTAATAAGCACGGAAAATAATTTGAAACTACTATGTTGTGTACATATACCACCTTGCATGGCATTCATTCCAGGATATTTAGGTCTCACAGTAAACACGATTCTCTTAGACTACTTAACTAAGACCCAGAGACCTATATTTCGAGCTCCAGTTCACTCGTGATACGGTTCGATGATCAACTTAAATCATAGTGAATATGTATTACTTTAAAACTGTTTGAACTTTAACGATAAAGGCTTCTCAACAGCACTTCAACAATTCATCTTGAAGCTAACCACTAATGGGGTGTGTAGTTGTTCACTACTTAATGATCTCATACTTAAATGAAACAGATGTTTAGCAACCTTCTAGTTCTCTATTTGATACCGATCCGACTAGAAATAAGTGATAAACTGGATACCATAATAGTGCCAACCAAACAAAAAATTGGTACATAAATCCATAATATTTTTCACCTACATCCATGAACCTGACCACATTCTATGCATGAATACGAATAATCAAAGCAATCGCCTAATTCAACTTTATGCTTGGTATCAGTAAATAATTTTCAATTGAGGTATGCAACATCACAGCAATTTCCTTTTCCATTACATAGTTAATTGGTTCATTGAGACTGTCACGTTTTCGTTAATTATACACACTTTACTCAATGACTGAAGGAGATACGTTGTGCTTAATTTAACAGAACAATGAGAATAATTTCTGGAAAAAAATTGTGTACACGTTTATCTTTATGATGAAATGTATTCGACTATCGCCAAACACAGTACACTTAACATATATAAACATCATTGCAATTTTTCATAAACCTAAGGCTAAAGATAAACTATATTCAAGATACCTTATCACAACGACAGTACTTATAATGTAGAATGCATGTTTTGAGATTGCCAAAACTACTAGATAAAATTAATAAGCTTTACAGAAACTTGCATTTTTCCTATTGCAGTGTGTAGTATAAGGATAACCTGTGACACCCTTCCACTTAATAAAATAAACTCACCTTGATTTACCTCTGTGAAAAGACAGTCTATATTGTTATTAAACATAAATATTGATCCAAATATCTGCCCGATAACCGACCATTAGAAAGATATATATATATATATATATATATATATATATATATATATATATATATATATATATATATATATATATATATATATATGAGAAACCGGTTTTATAGAGATGAAAATCTAAAAAATTATATTGAGAAAAATAATACGTAGAGTTGGTACAAACTGAGCGTGCAACTGTTAATCAGAAAGTAAAAAACAGTTACGAAGTGATAATTGTCACAAAAGTTTATGATAACATTCTTGTTATGAATTGACGATCAATGCCCGATTTGAAAATTTCTATGATCGATTGAGTGTGCTAGTCCCCAAGACTTGAGTTAATCAGAGTTCGTGTAAAGTTAAACTGATAGACACAGTACACATATTTCATATTCCTGGAACAAAGTAGGGAAGCACAATTAACTTCTCAGTAATTTAAATCACTAGAAAAATTACTAACAAACCCTGAGGTTATCCCGCTGAAGCCTAATGAAAAATCATGGGTGGTGAGTAAAAAATAAAAATGCTATGAATCCTCAACGAAGGCAGTAAATATATGTCTGATGTTGAATTTTAAAGAATTAGTAAACTAGAAGAATAAATTCAAACCTAGTTGAAGTACTACACATTGAAATTATTTTAAAAAGGGACTTAATTTTTTGAAATCTACGCGTTCTGAATCTCCTCATTTATATGGATTACTTAAGATTTATAAAATAATCAATCCTTTACATCTAATTTTATCAGCATGAAATCTTATCCGAATTCATTTGTGTAAGTATTCTCTGAAGGATTTTTGGAGTTCATAGATTAAGTGATATTATTATTGAAAAAAAGAATGTATTCATTTGAATTGAATACCTTGTTCACAAATGTACCTATTGATATTTTATCCGATTATATATCTTTGAGTAATCTTACATTACATATTCATTTAACGACTTTTAGAGATTGGCTACTATTGTGCACCCAAAAATTCTAGTCCATATTTGAAGGTGAATACTTTAGCCAGATTTATGGGATTACTGCGGATAGTCTGTTAGGACGATTATTACCTAGAAAGTTTATGATATATTGAGAACCTAACTGAAGTGCTAACCAAAAACACGTGTCTTTAAGAGATATGTGGATAAAATCGTACTTATCTGTGATAAAACAGATGTGAATAGCTAACTGAATCAACCTAACACTCTAAAACCATATGTCTTTCTCAAGAGAAGAGGACAAACCGGGTCTATATCTTGAATATACTTATAAGTAGAAGAAATGGTTCAGTCAGACGATCCGTCTACAGAAAGCCAATTTGGACGGGTCAGTATCTTAGTTATCATAGTTACTGGTCAGTTTAAAAAAACTGGGCTTGATGAAGGGCCTATTTAATAGGATCGGTCATATTCGCACAAAAGATACTTTTGAAGACGAAATGATAACTGAAAAAGAAACAACGATGGAGAATGGATATCCCCTGAAGCTGAATGTCACAGTACCATGAGACCTGTTACACCTATGGCATCAAAAAGGCCTGTTCACATCATCTCACTATTCGAAAATGAGTCGAGACAAAGGTCCAAATTAGTTGTTAGTACAATGTACTATGCAGTAAAGGTCATTATCATTGAAAAAACACTGCTGATGCTTCACCAAAAACTTAAACGGCATGTAATCGATTGTATTACATCTCACTGTTTAATGATTTACATGTTTGCGGTCAAATAGCTATATATATCGTGATTTGTAAGTAAGAGTCTCCGAACGCGTACCAAAATAGCCGCGGAAACAAATAAAATCAAAGGAGTCAATATAAGTATACGATAAAGTCATTTTCCCTCGTTATAAGGCAAGTAAAACAGGTCATAGGATTGATACTAACTTGGCCTTAGTGGTTTTGTTCAAACGTTCAAGGAAGTATACTAATGTTTATTGAAGCCTTGGCTATTCAAAAATTCTAACTTGCTTTATGTATACAAAAGCAATTTGTTTCTATCCTAAACCTACCCTATTAATAAATTTACTACCCAGAGTGATGAATCTTACATTGTTTTCCATATTATTCTCTATCTTATCTTTGCTTCCTCTTACATTTCATTTGTCTAAATGACCTTTTCTACTTCATACATGAATATTCTTAATATGTGATCAGATTGTTCGAAATGTATCGGGGTGATATAGCACTTTAGTTCTGATAATCTGTCTTCTTATTACATTATCTAAATTTATCAAAAACACTGTCCTGAAATTTTTATGAATAGTATTTATTAACTTTTTGGTGTAAAGGAAAGCTTTTACTTATTTTTTCATAGACTATTATTATGGATTAAACTGAAAGATCATAGAAAACTAAGAGAGATTGTTCTCATGTCCCTGAGAGTAATAATTATTTTTTACTCCGCAGTTCTATGACCTTTTCATTCACTTTTAACCATACTCAACATGAACATGCGAAAACTGATGTTTGTAAACCCCAAAAACATACCCAAACTTATGAGGTTGATGTAGTGTAGTATGCTTCCGTGTATACAATCCATATCTGAAGTCTATATATAACCATTTTTTTAAAAATTACAAATTTGGATTGTTTCAAACAAAAACCAACTACTATATCAAAATTAGTAGTGTACTAGTGCTTACTAAATGTGCAATCTGATTTTTTGACTGAATTTTACATAACCTAGACAGTTGTATAATGTGTATAGTTACATTTGATATTTCAATGCTAAAGACATCATTTGATGTTGTGGTGGATCCCAGCAAAAGAGCTTAGTCAAAATATAACAATACGCAAAGTTACCAACAATATACCAAAAGAATTAACACTACAAACCTAAGCGTATGTCTATGAGTAACGCAAAAGGTAACAATTACAGTTAATTTATAAAAAGGTATATTGAGCAACAAAATGGTAACAGTGTTATGAAATGAATGTTACTTGTAAGCTGCTTTCTGAGATAAAAACCACAAATAAGTTCACTTGGTTAACAAAGGTTCCTCTGCACGTGATAGCACCGACGGCATAATGAAGAAGATTAAATCCTGTAGTATTATTTAATAATGATCCGGGCCGAAGCTCCAACGTAGTGTGAGAAGGCCTAAAAGGATGCTATAATACTATTATAATCTTCAATCAAGGGTTGTGGCCAATAAAGCAGAAGAATGAACGGCGGAGATAGCGTTTACATTTTAAGAACCGCGGTAGTGCGGTATATGTTAGATATAACCAAACAAATACATTCGTTCCTTTACCATTGATACAGAGGAACAATAGATATTGAGTATAAATGTGGTTACATATAAAGTGTGACAATTAGGAAAAATATGTGGTCTTTCTTTTGTCGTTACAAAAAATCGCTGAATACACATGTCACAATAATGTCTATATTCTGCGTTAAATAGTTTAAAAGAATTATGATGTTACAACTTAAAAAATGTCCTGGGAAGTTTATAATATGTTGCTATATATCACATCAAACGCGTGAACTAATGTCCTTTCTGTGATTCTACTGGTGTATTTTTGACAGATCCTAAATCTATATTTAGATAGTTATAAGAAGTTAGCTAAAGATAAACTTGCTAAGCAAGTTTGAAAATATGGTTTGTCTGTTAAGGTGGTTAACAAATAGTGAATAATGTCCCATCTGAAAAATACAAGGAAGAATGGGATGGTAGAATAGCGTAAGCGAACATGTGTTCAACCCTTCTAATTGAAACAAGTTTAAAGCAATGACTAGGAGAATTTACAAAATGTAAGATAAACTAGATAATGTGGTATATTTAATAAGGCCAATATAGTGTATTTGATTTTCATCAGTGTAGTACATGTTATTGCCACATTGCTCCACCTTAATCTAAACATTGAATATTAACTAAAATGTGAATTGAATTTTTACTCCCATAAACTGATTAAGGTTATTTTTATCAAAGACTGATTATCCGGGAAATAATTATCGGGAACCAGGTAGGATTAGACTACGTTAGAAATATTACCGATAGGAATAGAATATAGTTGTGGGTTTTGATTTTCTGGTACAACTGTATTATGGATTTTCTTGCAAAAAGGTCGTGTTCTCGATCTTGCATGAGATCAAAGTGTGAGCTGCTGAGGAAGCTCAAACTAGAAAAAAGCCAGTTATCTAATGTTCTCCTATTAAACAGCTGTAAAAACTAGGTACTAATTAAAAAATCTTCATAATCCCCCTCTGGTTTAAGTAGCACGCTCATTTTATTTTTCTTATTTAATAGAGCCATATGATTATCAATGCTGGTGTGTAATCCTCGTATTCAGTGTTCACGCAACAGGTGCAGCATTGTACATTTATGAATGGTTTAGTCCAAATGGAATGAATCGTGGACATACAACGGATCAAAGTGAGCTCATTTGTCTTTTGAAATGTAAAAATTAAGTGTTCAGAAAATTACAGCATGAACCAATTTATTATTGTATTGAGATAGTTTTGCTTATTCACAGTCAAATAATTTTGATTAGTATTTATTACTTTTTTGAACGACATCATTACCTAGTTCGCCTATTGGCAGATTTTTCAGTAACAGTTTTGTTTTTAGGATTTAGTTGTAAATAACATTAGCAACCAATACATCAAACTATGACCTAATGATTAAAGTATTATACGTTGAAGTATTAGGTTGTAGGTTAGAACTCAGCTCTACTAAATTTAGTTTAAACAAGCCTTTCGGCTAAAAAAAACTGTGGTTTAATGACAAACACCCATAATCTGATCAACGTTGATCAAGGGTCACTAATGTGAGTTTTAGGAGAGTAAAGATTTCTCTTGAAAGTTGAGTTAATGAAAGTAGGGTACCGAATGAGTGGGACGTAATAAGACGGAATATTTAGTCACCGAAACTGGCTATCTTTCCAGTTAAAATAACACACATTACACACGAAAAATGAATGAAATACAAAGAAAATCATTTAAAACAGGTAACTGCAGAATAAAGGTCTTTTAAAGTAATTTCATGATATATAAAACTTAAGTACAGCTGTCATATATAGCCTAAAGCAATTAATTTACAAATCAAATATTCACGGTAGTGCTTCAGTAGTCAAACTATTTTTGTTTTTAAGTCGGATATGACTGTTTCGCTGTTCTTTCTTTTAATAGATCATCGATTCTCATTTTTTCGTTCACTTTGGCTTATCTGGTCAATGTTATTCGGCGCTGCTGTAAATGCGGATAATCCAAGAGGGATGGCTAGTCGGTTTATGGCCAATATATGGGCATTATTCGCTCTTGTATTTTTAGCATCGTATACCGCTAACTTAGCTGCTTTTATGATTGCTAAAGAAGATTATTTTGACTTGAGTGGTATAAATGATTGGCGTGTAAGTCAACTGAGAAATTGATTTGCTAGTTAACGAATTTTTTCTCTGAGTTGATTAGTAGATGATATCTGATTGGCTAGTGAGACCCTATTTGTTTACAGTTATGATTTTGCCATAGAATCTCCAATAACTGCCAAGGATATTATTATTGTACGTATTACTCAATTAAAACAGTTCATTTTCCATATAGTATGGAATTGTAAGTAAATCGAAATACAAAAAAACCTTTTTGCTCGGAACGTTTTGCTTTTTACCCATTTTTGATATATTTTGTGAGAATTTAGACGCTTGCTGAGCTTGATAATTTGGTAGCAAGCTGGATTTACGCACATTTAAGTTAGTATTAATGCTCCAAATCGTATTTGGAGCATTTTAATATTTGATTATTGATTCTAACCAATTACCTTGTAAAAGCCATTGTGTTATCTCATGAGTGGTTTTGATCGAATACTACCGAACAGACTAATTAGTGATCGATTATTATTAATCTTTCAGCTTTACAGAAGATTAATAGCAACCCTAACTGCTCAGAGGCAACGTCTAGAATTTTAGTACCCGGTAACATTGATTTAACTTTTTGCACTTAATGTGCTCTGAAGATTATTGAAGTGTCATTGAGTACAGAACCCAGGTTTATAGTTCCCTGTCGACTTACTTCATCTTATTAGTATTAACCACATGCCTTATTTTAAGGGTTTATTTAATAAATTGCTAATACTTATTTATTTAAACACTTTATCACAAAGCAATACACCTCTCATATATTAAAACAAAATAACTTTGTAATCATTTCTATAGCACACTAGTTCATCTCAAATTTAATTAGAAGTTCAAGAGTAACAAAAAACGCATTTACAGATATACACTAAGGAAACCATAATGATATAACAGAACTTGACAATAAAAGTATCATTTCATCATAAAGTACATAAGTTGTATCGATTATCTCGTTAGGTGTTCAGATGGAAAAAGCTTGATGAGACTTGTGATTTGTATTGGTAATTTATGTACATAGATAAGTTTTAACTGTAACATACCCTATAATAAAATGTACAACCATCATGTTTTACAAATCAGGATTTATTAAAATAAACCAATTTTCTCACGTACAAACGCATAACAGAGATGTAAAGTGAAATTCTGAACTACAAATCAAACTTATTAACATGCTTATTATTTCACTAAGTGGTTTAAGGTGGACAGTAGGAAACCCTGTACCTAGGTTTCATGCTGGCTAGCACTCGTCAGCAAAGCGTACCCCCAATCTTGAGATGACTAATCGTTTTCCTGTGATTCAAACCTACATTGCCCAACTTCACAGTCTGAGATATTACTCCAGGGACTAGATACACGTGGTATTGAGGCATATATATATTCAGTTAGTGAGTTATAATTCAGAGTTATATTGTTAAAAATGATTTATGATGAACACAAACAGTAAATTGTAGTTATTTTCTTCGAAACAATTAAACATGATTTTCACAAGTGGGGAAACGATGTTGATTAATATATTAGATGATCACTGAATTGTGACCAATGTTCAGATTCACACTGAGACTCAAACCCGTTACTTATTGTTACAAAAACCAACGACTAATACAATAAGCTACTGACTGTAGATAACCTTTAGTTGGTTTATCGGTTATGATATTAATCATTTATAAACGGTTGCGTATTTTATAACGAAAATTTTGTAACTACAGATAATATCGAGACATCAGCCACTAAAGACTGATCGAAATTCGTTCCTGAATATTTACGACGGGAAGATACATCTTTATGAGGAACAAATACGTTTTCAAAGGAATAACTATGACGATATTGTATTTAGTGAGTGTTAGTGAATAAGTAATTGTGTGCATGCGTATGTTAAATGAAATAAAAAGATGCGACTGATGTAATTATTCCTGGAGAGAGAGAAGGACTGTGGTGAGGCGACGACCTACTATTCGTCTGATCAAATGCTGTCGCGAAATTGATGTAAAATGACTATATGACGAAATACGCCTGGCTTATATGAATATCAGTTATCTGTAGTAAAATATTCCAAACGTCACAGGTATAGTGAAAAACTATTTAAAACTGTCGTGATACTTCGAGAAATTCATGAGACAGTAAATGCGTGACACTTCTGTTCCATTACAGTTTTCAAGTAGCAAAATTATTTAATAAATAAACTTAATATTTGGTGAACTGTAATTTGAACTACAAAAAAAATGAATGAAAATGTGTCTTAAACATTTAAAACATATATATCTTATGAAGTTCGCAGAAATATTTTTGCTCTTTTGTAAGAATATCTACAACGATCACTAGAATGACATAAACACTGATCATACTACAAATTTAATTCTCTGTTCACTAGTGAACCAAAAGAAATTAGAAAAGTAAACGTCTTCAACAAGTAGACGCCGAAGATGTTGTTTATAATAATAAAGGAAGTTCGGGAATTAAACCACACAGATCAGAGAACTCAATACTGCCAAAATAGAAATAAACAATTGTAATAGAAAAGGAAAATAACGTCTAGAATATTTAAAACATTTTTATGCATTCATTGAAATTTCATCTTGTTTTTATTCATTCTAATAACTTAGAAATAAAGCCTTCTTTATACGATTAGTTGCAGCATCCATGGAATGTGAAACCTCCATTTAGATTTGCCACTATACCAAGTGGTGCTACAGAAGAGAACATCAAAATCAATTTTCCTGAAATGTATAAATACATGAGAAAATACAATAAATCCGATGTTGAAGACGGTCTCAAGGCGATGAAATCAGGGTATGTACACCTCTCAAAGCCCTTCATAATTAGCAAATATCCGTTGATGTTGTTTACTTGTATCTTCCAATTTTTATTTAGGACTGCAATTGATCAGTCTCTTGTTGGCATATAGACATCCTGTGCGGACTGCCTCGATTCCCAAGCTTTATAAGCAAAAATGGATGCTGGCTAGCAGTGGAATCCAGGACGCGCGTTTCTTACCATTTTGGACTTGTCAGCTGGATGTACCTGCATCTCGAGGCAGTCCGCACAGTATGCACATATGCTAACAAGAGACTAATCAATTGCAGTCCTAAACATCAATGGGAATATACAAGTACACAATACCAAGTGAATTTAAACTTCATCCCATTGCACAAACAAGTGGCTATGAGGACTCAGTAGCTAAGTGGATAACGCGATGGCGTTTGAAGCGAACGTTACCGGGTTCGTAGTCCCAGAGTGAACATCAACTCTGAGATACAGGTACATCCAGCTGACAAGTCCAAATAGAAAAAACTCGCGTCCTGGATTCCACTGCTAGACGCTATCCATCTTTGCTTATAAGTAGCAAATATGTTCCAGATAATTGTCAAGAATTTGATCTGGTACACGGTAGTCTTTCTCCAATCGTGAGGCTTATGAGACAATTTTGATTATAAACCGATATCAACTAAAAAGGTCATGTGAACCAGGAAGTACCTGACACCTACTTTGTCCTACTTTAGGAGCTCCCAGAAGTACGTGTCTATGACCTAACCAAGGATTAATTTCAGAATATCAGTAGCGCAGTACTTTAGAATGACTGCCATTGAAACTATGGATCACTAGATTCGGTGATTTAAAGGTAGCACGTTTGAGGAAAGAATCGAAGATCCTGGGTTCTATTCAGTGAAAGGTTTCTTAGTGCATGAATCTAGTGAATATGAAACAACCGTGTAATACTCTGTAGTTCTTAGCTGATTTCAAGCCATCATGAAGACCATGTGTGTATTGTTTTGAAATATAAGCAATTGATGATTGTAACCTGAAACGGATAGTGGCTAGTAATGGAATCCAGGACGCGCGTTTCACCGTCCTTGGGACTCGTCAGCTGGACGTACCTGCATCCCAGAGTTGATGTTCACTTCGAGATTTGTTTCAATTTTCAGAGACATGGTTCGTAACTAGTTTAAATATATGCTAGTACTTTGTTAAATGACGGTTAACAGTAAAATTCAGAATAATTACATTGTTCTGTTAAAGTATATTAGATAATTTTTAGCCCGTATCTGTTATAACGGAACATAAAATTGATGTGAGTTGATGCAAGGGAGAAGACAAAGACGACAGGTGAAAATTTAATATGTACCAAAAACATTCAAAACTAGGTCTGAATACAGTGACTTTTATATTTTATTTACATTAATTAATGGTCAGATTTGAATTAATTGAATTGACTATCAATTGATTATCAGTAAATTAATGTATAAGCGGAATTTAAAATGTCATAAAATTAAGGTATTATAACCAACAAATGTAACGAATTTACTACTATATACTCCTTTCTTCCCAACAGTATCTTACCTAACAAATTTTAGCGTTTCTGATAACACTCCAATCTAACCGTCTCTCAATTGAAATTACCACTGATAACCTTATATTGAAGCGTTTTTGAAATCGTTTGAAAATTCTTTTATAACCCGTTCACACAATACTGAAATATAATCTACCTGTATTTATCAGAATGATTTATTTCAAACCTAATCCAGATACAAATATCCTTTATAAGTAAGTCTATAAATAGTATAGAACGGTCAAGGAATTCTTGCAGTATGTAAGTCTATACAAACACATAAATGCACACATAAGCACATCCATACATGTACAACTGATGACTATTTATTGACGAATAATTGACAAGATTTTGGTTAAGTAGCTCCAGTTCATACAGTAGTACATACATGAAATTAGTATTGTTACCATTATTAAAAACAGATAAAATCATAATGAAAGATAACTTCAATTTTCAGACGAAATTTTTTAACACTAGGACTAATTTATGTAGAACATCCTATTTCTATTCTGAAGCAAAAACTGAATACTTACAAGACTATTTAAAAAAAAACAAGCATAAGCTAAAAATAAAATTTTTACAATTAAGATTAAATGGTACAAAATAAAACTCATTATCAGATTCAAATTGAGACTGTCTATATATATATATATATATATTGACTGGAAATATGCAACCATATTTGTGTTCAAATTTTACTCTCTGATAGAAATGACTTCATCTAAAATATTGGGGATTTACAATTATCATTATCAAATGACATTTATTCGTCATATTGTACTGGACTATTCCCAACTTGTTATAATTTTTTTATACGTTAGAACAGTAATATCTACTGTATATGTATATACTGAAACAGTATTTTATCAAAACTCACGTTTATAAAAGCACTAGTAGTACTAAGAGTGGTATGAAGATGTCATTTTCAGTTTAAAAAGTGTCAGTATTTTTTACTAGTAGAGATGTTACATTAGAAATTAATTATTTACTTATTTAAACACATAAATATTGGTACAAAGGGGCACCAGATATATATGCGCCACACAAATCTCAAGTGTTTTAACTACTCAACACCATTCTATTTAACTACAGACTACTACATCAGCAAATAAAACTAATCATAAATACGATTGTGAAGCATAAGTAAATAAAATCGTGAAGAAAATTTTTTTCGTCGAATTGCTTTAATTCTTTTTTAATCACATAACGGGTCTCTTTCGTTATTTGAAAAAGAAGATAGTTCCTATCAAAGAGTGACATCAACTGCAAAACCATTGAAAACCAAAAAGTACCATTTGGTCTTGGTATAAAACGTCTTACAAGTGTATACTCACGACCCCAGTGGTCTAGCTGTCAAGTGTTAGTCATGAGATGTTAAGATCCTGTGATTGATATCTCGTGAGTATGCACTTCTATAAAATTCCATCCCAAGGCAAAAAATTTATCTAGTACCCCATATTTTTCAATGATATCCCAACTAAAGTCAATCTGCAAATTATGCCTACACTTGGAGGATATATACCGAAAAAGCTGACCATGTGTTGCAATAATTATCCGAATTTCTAGGCATACCTTTAAAAACCGATTTCAAAAGATTCCTGAATAGTTGTATAGTAATATACTTGGTTCATTATTATGATTTTGTTAACAAAGTTCGAAAACTGTAGGCACGACTAGACTATACATTACAACTGATTGTTGAAATTCCACTCAATGGGAATATCAAACATGTGACCTAGAGGGAATAAGAATTATGAAATGAACCCAACATTATCATATTGTTTAGATAACGAATAAAGCGCAAATCATTATACAGTTGTATACTAAATGAAACATTTATGCAATGAACAGAATTGACTAATTAGTACAAGGAATATGCGAACTGTGAATGTCTCATCGCGGAATAACGGGTTTTTTATATTTTTTTATAAAGTAAATAATAGTAAGATCCCCATGTTTAGTGATGAAATATTTGCTATGGTATTTCGAAACTGGGTAGATCATAACATTATTAAAATATGCACTTCTGAACTCAATGTTAGGATCAAAATCTATGCATACAAAATCTCATTATATAATTCATCAAACTATTATTTAAATTATTCCAATTATGAACTTCCCAATAACTGAAATTATTATTAACTAGGCACTACTCAAAGCATAAAATAAATCGAGGATTCAAGTCTAAGAACCAAAGTTTTAACTGGCAAATTGAAATTTCTTAAACACCTACTACGGTATACATAGAAGAATAGTAGGATTGGTAGCCGAATAGAAATTATGTTTCAAAAAAATAGAGGCGGCTAGACCGTACTCTCAGTTGTTTTTCTTTAACTTATATAACAGAAAACTAATAACCCGTTTCCCAGTATGAGGTTGTGAAGATTGGATTTTAACCAGATCACGAACTGATTTTTGTTAGACAACTATTGAAAACCATAGCCCTATACTGATAGTCAGTCAGTTACAACGTAGAACCTGGTACGTGTGTACATAGGTTCAAGTTGTCATACCCTATACTGATAATTATCGTGTATTCATTGGTGTCTAGCTTCGAGAGGAAATTCTAAGAGTTCAAGTAATGAGCAGGTTCCGAATACGATTCCCGGCTACGGGGTCTTGAATACGCACTGTTCAGGGGCTCCACACGACATGAAAAGTCCTTTCAGGTTTTTAATGGTTGTTGAACTTGGATCATTTCGTGGTCTTAATATAAGCCTTTAACCTTTTAAGGATTTTTTTAAATCACCATTTTAACTCTTATTAGACAACTGGATGCTTTTTTATATGATGCTAATGTATTGGATTATTGGGCGATGAAAGATGAAGGTTGTAAATTACGTACAGTTGGAAATTTATATGCAATGACGGGTTATGGAATTGGTTTTGCTAAAAATAGTCGATGGTTAACGAAAGTTAATTCACGCATTTTGGATTATCAAAAAAATGGTGAGTTAATCAATATATAAAGTTTTCTTTTCTACATTCTGTAAAATATTTTCGGCAGCTTATACTCAAAATAATGATGCACTTTGCATATCTTGTAGATTAAAACAGTACAAATATGAATAATGAGCTTTCTTGTAATTGAGTTCTTTACATTTGATAATGTGATCCATAGGTTCACACCCTCCAACTTCACAGATATGCCTTGCATACCTCATACTGAAGACCGGTAAACTAGTTACGTGCATAAATTCTAAGTTGGGAGCACTTCATTTGACTTATCCTCAACATATAACATCAGTCTTATCACACTGTTGTGTCAAATCACTTAACTTAGTGATTAACTCGTAAGCTTAGATCATATGAACAAGTGAATTCGGTAATAACATTGGTTTAGGGATTGACTCATACTTATTTTTCAAAAACTCAAGTTATTTGTATTATAACTTCCAGAAAGTCAATGTATTCACAGATGATAAAAATGTAAAGTTGTCTAAGATAGGAAAATACAATTCGTGATTCTAGACGATGAATATTTTTGTAACGGCCATTACAATCTATTGTACAAACAAAACAAAGTCCTATTTTAGAAATCAAAACCAAACATTGTAATGTTTGTTTCACTTAAGATCTATGAGATTAAGCTTTAGTTAGTAAATGATATACTTCTATTATGCCTGAACAACAATTCAATAAATACATTACATTAAATGGCTTCAGTTTTATTTATGATTTTATGAAACGAATTTACAATCACTTAACAGTAACTGATTGTGTTATTCACTATTACTTCATGTCTTCTTTTTGTTTAGGAAAATTGCAACGTTGGAAAAAATTTTGGCAAACAGGTTCATGCAAAAAAGATGCTGCTGTTGGGAATACAAATAAGACATTAGGAGTTAAGAATTTTATCAGTGCTTTCATTTTACTTGTTTGCGGAATGCTTATTTGCACTGTATTCTTGTTAATTGAATACACATTCTATTGGTATGCAAAACCAAAATTACAAAAAATCAATCAAGCCAATTGGTTCGGTAGACTTAGTTTGGTAAATTTGAACTAGGAATATAATAGTATTTAAATATCACATGTTATTTGATTGAAATAGTTAAAAATGTCACGCAATCTTTTCAATTCATATAAGTTATCTAACAAATTTGAAAGACCTTGAATTAAACTACTCACAAGTGAAAGTTATATTATGGCTAATGGCTAGTAGTGAAGTCCAGGATGTGATTACATTCCAGTCGAAAATCTCTACAATTGATATTTATGTGCTGCCACAAATTTATTAGGTATGTTTACGTCTTTACAGTAATAACCAGCGGCACCACGTCTTCATCCACAGAAACCTTAAGTTCGTTCTATCTTTATAATCTTTACGTCAGATAAATTTACGTTACGAAAGAAATTAGAATGCTCTCGCATTTCATTTTACATGTATAGATCCCAGTGCACTTGTACTTTATTGTTGGAAAAAGCAAAGAGAATATCTGTATTTGATGAGAATAAAATTATCTGGTTGTTTTTTAGATTACAAATATTTATTTATAAGTTAGTCAGAATGTTCGTCATCAACCCAACTGATAAAATTCAAGGTATTACAAAGTGTCGTAAAATGTTTGGCTCAAAAGTATGGGTAGAAATTAAAAGAATTAATAAAGAGGAATAGGCAATAATAAATAATAGTCGATAAATCACAAAAATGTTGCGTATAATACATGGAGAAATTACTCCTCAATGTTGACAAACATAAGAAAGCTAGGAAAGATCAGTAGAGAAACTTGCATGAACATAACTAAAATTTGGAATGTTTTTTTAAAACGTCAGTGATATTTTTGGGAGTTACGTGACCATCAACAATCCCAACTCCTATTCAAACTTAATGGTTGATGCATAGCGAACGTGATACCGAAACAGAACTAGATAAACATTGATTGTTATTCTAATGCGATGTAGTGGATTGGTTACAGGATACATCATTTAAAATTTATCCTTCAAAGCAGCATTTTTCACTAGTTTAAAAATGTAATCTAACTAGCTTACTACAGAAAACAGAATAAAACTACCCATAAAGATATTACGGCATTCCATCGTTTGAAAAATTATTAAAATTTACAGGTGAATCACACACATACAACGGAAATCTTTTTGTTAACACAAAGCTATTTAATAGAGGGTTTACAAAGATTGCTAAATCATGCAGTAAATTGAGCTAAGCGAAATCAGGTAATATTACTGAGCTGTTTTGATCCTGTGGTGAAATATTCAGCAACAACATGAACTGACTGCATTTCTGAATGTGAACCACTGGATGCCAAGACAGCCTTCTAAAAGTGACCCATTCCCTTGAAGCCTTTGAGTTCAGTTCCTGGAAAAGAGTAAATACACAGTACTACAGTAAAATACTTGTGTACAATTGCCCGATTTTCCTTGGTCAACTGGTTAAGGTCGACCCGTGAGGACAACTAATGTTAGTAAGCCAAAACAAGTAAACTATCGACATCAATTTCTCACGATCAATTAATTCGCAATATATTATTGTTAAATACTGGTCGATTATTTTTATTACTATTAGCATTTTACCAATTAAACATGATTGCCTTCTATAAATTTCTCTACATTCAGACTGAGAATCATACATGCTACTTGCCTGAACAAAATAAACAAACTATGAACATGAAACTTGCTAAATATAAATGCGATAATCCAATTTGTGATATAAAATCAAAAAACTATGCTAAACAAGTTGAATTATTACAAAATCAACTGGATGAACTGCAAAAATCTTTACAAAAACGGAATTCACCAAATAAACAGTGCAACAAGTAAGTAAACTATTTGTTCTAATTGTAAGTTTTGCTGCTAGATATAATTTGTAGATGATTAAGGAGCACACATTGGTTCGTGTAATGACCTTAGAATTATGCTACTTCCTGTATGAATGTCAAAGTAGAATTAGACAAGTGAGAAAAGAGGGAACGTTTAAAACTGAATGTTCTGAACCAATAAATCACAAAGAAACAAGTTTATAAATAAAAACATTATAACCGACGAGAAATTTGTGGGGACAGGATTTTTGAGTATTCTTCTAGATTTACAATAGTCACGCGGACGCCAACCAAGTAGTTTGCATCCACCAACATAGCTCAGACTAGAAGTTAGTGACTTGAAGGACTGATGCCACGTTTTGGTTTGGTCGCCCCTAACTTTCTTCCAACCATCCCCAACACTAGTCAGCATTGCGCGCCGTGATAATCGGTGGTTGGACATACGTAACACGTGGATCGACCATCTCAGTCGATGTAGATTCATAACCTCATCAACTGATTTAACATAATGCCCTAGTACCCTGTGTCTAACCTCACTATTACTTTCCCGGTGATCCCAGCAGATGCGAGAAATATTCCTAAGACATGTGTGGTCAAATACTAGTAGCTTACGAGTATCTTCTACGCTTAATGGCCACGTTTCGCAGCCGTAAAGTAGAACAGAATGAACTGCTGCGCAGTATACTCGTCCCTTGATTGATAGATAGATATCTCGCCTTCACCATAGGTGACGTAAGTTGGCAAAAGTCAAACGAGCTTTCTGAATCCGTGTTGAGATTTCGTCAAACACCAACCAATTAGGGCTGACCAGACGTCCAAGATAAGTGAAGTTGTCGACACGTTCGACCAATTCACACCCTATCCTTAGTTCAGGTGTTGACGCAGGCCAGTCCTGAAGCAACAACTTGCATTTAGAGTGGGAGAAACGCATTCCAAACATCCTAGCATTGTTGCTCAGTGCTACCAAAAGACTCAGCCAAACAGGACTATATTACCTGCGTATTATAAGTCATTGAATTATCGAAGGTTATCCACAACCTTATGGGATAAAATCTCAAACTTCAGAATCTCGGAACTAGCACGCTTGCCTTCAGACTAATGAGTTAGAGTAAAGTGATCAACATTTTAGAAAACTAATCAGACTAAACTGATCACAACAAATTATACATAAATGTATGTACTAACATTTCACTTTTATTATTTTCTTAGTTTACATGGGAATCATTTTCAGAATAAAATAATAACATTAGATCCATATGAGTATCCCAGGGGAAAAAAAAGACCTGTCAAGAAATCGGATCAATCGTCTCAATCAAGGGTGCTAAAAAGTGGTGATAAACATAGATTAAAAATGAAAAACCACTCCAATGTCAATATTCATACGAAATTGAATACAGAAGGTTATCCAAAAGCAATAACAGCCACAACAACTACCACTACTATTACCACTCCAAGGAAGCACATTAATCGATTATCAAAAGATACACATCATAAAGTAACTATTATACCCGTTGTTGATAACCACTCAAATTATAATGAACATGAAAACTATCACACAATATCACCAAACAATACAGAAATACAATATGTGATCCTACCAAGGTTAGATTCATCACCAAATCGACGAAGACGATTTATTAAATCGGAATCCATCAATCCTTATCATAATATATCAAAATGTCAAACAAATGTATATTTTAATACAGTTGACAATGAAACAACTTTCAATAAAACACGATCAGTCTTACGAGTAATCAACCCAAATGATAAACTTAGTGATTCTGCAGAAAATAATTCGGATAATTATTTTAATGACAATCTAATCGCTAATACAAGTCATTTGGAACAGTATTCATCTTTAACAAATATTTTAAGTAAAGTAGGTAAGAATTTGATATCGATGAACTTAGATCAACAAGAACAGGAACAACGAAGTATAAATTGCTTAGTTGAGAAAGAATCTGTCCTGTAAAAATAAAGTTTACTTTATAGAAACGCAAGTTTATTTTTATACATCAATTCAGCATAGGATTTCTAGTTTTTTAAGCTTAGAATCTTGTCTATTGATGAGAGTAAAATTGAATGAATGTTTAATGTTCAGGTGGATGATATTGTGGATACTACGTCAATTTAGACATAGTTTTTACCATAGACTGACATCAACTAAGGTACCGTCAAAAGTCGGAAAGCACTGAACAGCAATTTTATCTTAGTTTTGGATTCTTCTGACGTGCACATCCACAACCACTACTATAGGTACAAACCATGATAATTGCCAATTCACATGGGAGCATTTAATGAAATTTCGTACAGCTGAGCACATTTATTCTATAAAGGCATGTTGAGGATGACTATATAGAGGGTATCTGAACAGGATGCATGTAGGTCGACAAGAACTGATCAGAATTTAGTCAAGATCATCAACAGGACAATGCAAATCCTTTTTAATAATAAAAATATCATACTCCTTGCGAACGTCGGTGGCTATTTGAACTCAGTAGTTCGGTGGATAAAACGCTGAGCGTCTGAATTAAAAAATGCAGGGTTTGAGTCTCAGTGTGAACATCAACACTGAACGTAGATGTATCCAAATGAGCCCTAAATGGAACAAATAGCGCTTTTTAGATTTCGCTGATAACCAAAAATACATTTATTTTGCAATAAAAGACTTTCGATAACTTAGCATATATTGGAGTCTCCTTAAAGGACGAATACTGCTCGAAGACCTCTGTCATTTTCTTGTTTCAAAGCCTAATAGAGTGTCTACAGCTGATAAAGATATACGAAGTGTTATTATTTCATTTACTTCATGGTTAATTGAGAGATAAGTAACCCATGGATAGATAAATTGCTTATAATAACAATTCACATACTGGTTCTCCAATAGTTATAATTTTTTTCCCAGATAGGATTTTCTAAAGTAATCATTCTCTTTAGTAAACCGAAGAAACTGAAAATTGTAAGTATTCGCTACTAACCTGGTCAAAAACAAATAATTCAACCGAAATGAGAGGTGTTGAATTTAACGATTAACAAACTAGTCTTAAAGTAACCTTCGTATTGTTTGACATTATTAAATGATCTAATTCTACGAATTAAATTTTTAATCAGGACACTAAAATAAGACACCCGACACTAAAAACATTTGAATTTGTATTGGATGCGTTTTGACGAAACTTGATGAGCACTGAGACTAAATAACACAACATTAGATACCATCTAACGACCAGTAAGTACCCTTGACAAAGTACTACAAGATATTATCTGAAGTTAAATATAGATTAGATGCATAGTATTTCTGGCTGCAGCGATGAGTAGCATAGTTGTAAATATCAATAAAACTAATTTCCCAACGATAGGAATATCCCACAATTCGAAGACTGACTCAAAAATTCATTTCACAAAAGCCTCTAACTATCGAACATTAACTACAATTCTTTTCAGGTATCCCGACTTTTCCCACTACCTTGATGAGGTGGTCGGGTTTGCCTATCGTGACGAACCGATTGTGCTATATTGGCTGGAACAATCGTTCTTCAGGGTTCTACCATGTCAGACAGGTCGGTTGAAGAGCGGTAAGACTACATGCAGCAAACCAAAGGTCCGAAGGTGAAGTCGTACTGCTGACTGTACAGAGGTGTGACCGAAGTAAGGTGTTTCCTTCAGACAACCATCATAACAGCGATGCTGCCTTCCCATAAGGAGGGGTGGGTTTAGGAAAGTTCAACCCTACAAATGCACTCTTCACATCGTCCCACGGATATCCGTCTCCGGCAGTAAGGTCTCAACCAGTACGGAGCAAACACGAAAATTACTCACAAAAAGGTCGTGTGTGACCGACCTCAAGCAGTTGTACCTTTGGCACTGCGTTCACGCTCTCAAGTCACTAAGACCACTTCTAATCAAATTTCCTTTTCAGGTACCTCCAGAAGAACCCTTTCATGGTGTGGGCAACTAGGAAATGAAAACCATCCTCATACCTTTAACAGCAATCAAGATCACTCAATTCATAATCAATCTCCCTCCTCAATTCCTATTATTCCTCCTCCTACATCGACTTCCAACTCTAAACCTCCTCTTTTGCCTTTCTCCTCAAGTGTCACCATGGCCAACGATTCTAGTGCGCGAAACACTGTCCCAAGTCTACTGAAACCTCGCTCCAAACTACACATTGGAGTCCTCAACGTACGCACCTTGTGTCAAATCAGCCAGCAGGCCTCCTAGGCTAAAACCCATCGATGTACGTTCTGTCTCCGAAACACGCATACAGGATCCTAGTGAGGTCATTCACTTGATCTCACCTCGCCAAAACGGAAAGCCGATGAGGTACACCCTCCGTGTATCTGGCGACCCGATGGCTAGTTCTCGTGGACTTGCAGGTGCAGGCATAGCACTAAGTACGAGTGCAGAACAAACACTATTATAATGGATCCCCGTTAACAGTCGCCTATGTACTGTCCGGCTAAACGGCTCCATAAGAATTCGGAAGGATAGGAAAACACGTCGTTGCCTTTTCGTCGTTTCTGCCTACGCTCCCACTGACTGCAATCAGGATGAAGTGAAAGATGACTTTTACAGAAAGCTTTCTGAACTTCTTCATAAAGCTAAACACTCAGACATACTACTCGCTGCAGGTGACTTTAATGCTCAAGTAGGTAGCTTAAACCAAAAAGAAAGACATTTAGGTGAGTATTTTAGTATTCCGGCTCAGCGAACAGATAATGGTGATCGTCTGTTGCAACTGTGCTCAGACAATCGTTTATTTATAGCAAACACTAATTTCAAGCATAAGGAGACATCGTTTAACATGGCGACCCCTTGCACCAAACCACCGACAGACTCAAGTAGTATTTATTTATTTATTTAAACACATAAATAATGGTACAAAAGGGCACCAGGTATATATGCGCCACACAAATCTCATTTGATTTGTGTGAGGGCTGTGATTCTGCCCAGGTGCCCAAACAGAAGCAGGTGATTTCCTTAAGGGGCCACATTCGGGGCCTTGAACCTAAAAATCTGATTCACAAGGCAGTGGAGCATCGTGAGGAGATGCAGTCCCATGGTAGCCGGTGACCAACGACTGATTCATACGCCATTTGTTCCCTCAGGATACTGGAGCCCATGTGCACCATTGACTTAGAATCAGGGTTTTCTAACTTCCCTAGGTGGACTCGCAGTGTCCACCAACCCGGTTAAAGCGCCGGACATTCGCTTTTCGTCCCCTCAACTTCGTAAACAACACCCCCGCCACCAGAAGGCAGTGAGTAGGACTTCCCTGGCAGAGGCTATATATGCGGGGCCATATGAGAGCGTTTCGAGAAAAAGAGCGGACTCTCCCCACCCTCGGCCATACCAGGGCATTTGGAGGCTGCAAGTCAGTGTATCTATCGTTGTGAATCATGTCTGGTCGTGGTAAAGATGGTAAGGGTTTGGGTAAAGGAAGAGCTAAGAGACATCGCAAGGTCTTACGTGACAACATCCAGGACTCAAATAGACCATATTGCCATCAGTCATCGTTGGAGGGGTTGACAGAAGACTGTCGCTCGTTCTGGAATACATGTTTAGACGCTGATCATGCTTTTATACGAGCATACATTTGCTTGCGCCTCACTGAACGCAGAAAAACTACACTAAGAAGATCCATTAGAATTGAACTGGGGGAAGAGAAAGCCAAAAGTAAGTTCCAGGAACAACTGAGTTCAAATGTAGGCAGTTCTGTAGAATTAGGCTGATCCAGATGTTGCTTGGAAAGATATACGAACAGTTGTGGAAACAGCAGTAACATCTATTAGTGATCTAAACCAAAGAGCTACGAAAAACCAATGGATTTCTTCCAAGTCTATTGCACTGGTAAATTCTCGCACTCATCCCATCAGGCTCTGAACACGATGAAGAGCGAAAGCAAATCAGATCTAGGTCAAGCAAAAGTCTACGGAACGATCGTGAGCAGTTGTGGGCAAAGAAAGCAAAAGAGATGGAAAAGGCAGCGACTGTAGGCAATATCAGACAACTCTTCAGACTGATAAAAGAAACCGGAATTAAGAGGTCAAGTGTAAGCGAGACAATCTCGAAACCCTTATCTTCTCTCAGTCCAGACGTTTAGAACGATGGGCAGAACACTTTAGAGAACAGTTTAGCTGGCCTTCAGCTACTCTACAGTTACCCATCATTCTTAAGCAGTCCGAATGGAACATTGAAGTAGGTCACCCGACTCTAGCTGAAGTTCAAAAGGCTATAGCTAATCTGAAACGAGGAAGAGCAACTGGTCCAGATGGATTGGCTCCAGAAGTCTTTAAATATGGTGGCCCAATTTTAGCGATTAGGTCGACTAATATTTTAGCTAAAATCTGGGAGTTGGATGTAATCCCATCTGACTGATCACAATCTCTTTGATTGTCCCAATATATAAGGGGTCAAAATCATCCTGTGATAACCATAGAGGGATCAGTTTGACTAATATAGCATCTAAAATACTAGCCTCAACAATTATTGGGCGCCTAAGACTCGTGAACAGCAAACACGAGAAAATCAGGCTGGCTTCAGACCTGGTCGTGAATGTATCGACCACATATTCACCATTCGTCAGGTTTTAGAACACAGACATGGTTATCGGCGTCCGATAATGAGTTTTTCTTGACTTAAAAGCAGCATTTGACTCTGTGGACCGAGAGTTTCTGTGTCAGTGTCTGTCATTGAAAGGTTTACCTCAGAAGTACATCAACCTTGTGAAGACTCTTTACTCGAACACTAACAGTCGGGTGAGAGCTTATGGCGAACTGCCATCTGATTTTACAACCTCAAGTGGTATCCGACAAGACTGTCCACTATCCCCATTTTTGTTCAACTTCATAACGGACCTACTGCCGGATATGACGTTCTTGTCTACTGAGGTTTCGAGCATTGATCTCCTACCAGGAGGTCCACTTATCGACTTAGAAAACGCAGATGATAAAGTCCTGTTTGGTGAAGACGTATATAAAATGCAGAGTCTTTTGGTAGCACTGAGCAACAATGCTAGGATGTTTGGAATGCGTTTCTCCCACTCTAAATGCAAGTTGTTGCTTCAGGACTGGCCTGCGTCAACACCTGAACTAAGGATAGGGTGTGAATTGGTCGAACGTGTCGACAACTTCACTTATCTTGGACGTCTGGTCAGCCCTAATTGGTTGGTGTTTGACGAAATCTCAACACGGATTCAGAAAGCTCGTTTGACTTTTGCCAACTTACGTCACCTATGGTGAAGGCGAGATATCTATCTATCAATCAAGGGACGAGTATACTGCGCAGCAGTTCATTCTGTTCTACTTTACGGCTGCGAAACGTGGCCATTAAGCGTAGAAGATACTCGTAAGCTACTAGTATTTGACCACACATGTCTTAGGAATATTTCTCGCATCTGCTGGGATCACCGGGAAAGTAATAGTGAGGTTAGACACAGGGTACTAGGGCATTATGTTAAATCAGTTGATGAGGTTATGAATCTACATCGACTGAGATGGTCGATCCACGTGTTACGTATGTCCAACCACCGATTATCACGGCGCGCAATGCTGACTAGTGTTGGGGATGGTTGGAAGAAAGTTAGGGGCGACCAAACCAAAACGTGGCATCAGTCCTTCAAGTCACTAACTTCTAGTCTGAGCTATGTTGGTGGATGCAAACTACTTGGTTGGCGTCCGCGTGACTATCGTAACCAATGGTTGGAGACTCTGGGTGACATGGTTAAGAATCGATCACAATGACGTAGGTGTATACACTCTTTGTCTTCCCTTAAACTGTGAGATTAAAATTACCTGATGCTTTTCTTTCTACGAATTCTTTTATTCTGTATCATATCTTTATATGCAATCCTTTTTTATATATTACTACCATTGAAGCAACTGCTTCTATAAATTTGGTGTTCATCTTGTTGTGCTAATGAGGTGTGACAACTTGGACCGATGCATTTCTGTGCCTGGTCCTAAGTAGTAGCTGACTGGCTGACTGATTTTCAGATATAGGTTTGAAATATCTCTCGTAATGCATTTAGTAATTTTTATAAACTATTACATCATTTTTTACTGTCGATTTCTGGTCTTGTTGTAGCAAAAGTCTAAGAATCATATGGATTGGTTGAGTATTCGATAAGTCCGTTGAGAATAGAGATGATCGCATGTTTCTAAATTTAAAGTAGATTTTAGGCTTGAAAAAAATCTTACCTTTCAAGCAACTTGTAGGAAATTATTTAATTAAGGCAAATTATCTAGGGATTTGAAATACTCCATAATACATAACTATATAGGGTAAAACTAAATTGTATAACGATTTTTTTCGAATACAACATAATTTGAGGATAGTCTGTGGGAGGAAATAAGTCTAATTTGTTTTCTCTCAACAAAGAAAACAATGCAATAGAAATCAAAACAAAAATAATCAATTTCCTAGTTTTGCTAGAATTTGGTCAGAGAGCCGTTTATGTATTCAATCATTCATTTTCCTTTAAATCTTGAATTTTAACGCAGTTTTAGATTCTTCATTCCTCTTAATTTCATCTCTTAATTATACGAACTAAATGATTAGCTTGTTACTACTGTCGATATCATTCTTTCCAATGTTTTATTCATTTTACTAATCTTCTCTTGTCTTAGTGTGATGTTTTTAGGATGATGCCTATTCGTGCCATCTCCCACAATGCTTGAAACTGATTGACCGATCGGTTATTCAGTATTCAAAGATATAAAATGTTTCTTAAGAGTTGTCTTCTTTAATCCATTATTATAAATTTATACGAAGAAATTCAACGGGCTGGTGTTACCAGAGGAATTATGTCTCTTTAATTGATAAAATTATTTAGATGATAAAAGCGACTGTGCAGAACTATATATATATATATATATATATATATATATATATATATATATATATATATATTCTACAGTTGATTCCAGAAAGCACGCCAATTTACAGGTATTATTAGGTTGGTACAAAAAGTTAGGCATTGATGAAATAAGAGTAAATTATATCAGAAGGGGTTTTTGCAAAGACGGTAGTAATTTTAATAGTTGAGATCATGGGTCAAATGAAGCTAGATCACCATGGAAGACTACAAAAGTGGTGTTTAGTATCGGAATGAAGGTAAGAGTCCTTATGTAGCTTTCCTTTATACACTGGGTTTCTTTGTGTCTGGAATGGTTCGGTGATAAGCTTGGATATGATATTTTATTACTTTGTTTTTTGAAACATCTTAGTTGGATGTAATTAAACAAGTTTTTAAGCAAAGGTTTTTTGTGCTGAGTGTTTATTTGATTTATATCAGAAGGGGTTTTTGTGGATATTATAGTAATTTTAATGGTTGAGATAATAAGTCAATTGAAACTAGACCACTATGGAAAACGTGGGAGCACTGGACGGCCGTCTCGTTCTATTGTGGGACTCCTCAGCAGTGCGCATCCACAATCCCGCCTTGCGAGATTCGAACCTGGGACCTATCGGTCTCGCGCGCAAACGCTTAACCTCCAGATCGCTGAGCCGGCATCCAACGGTGTTTATGTTTAACTTAAACTAATCCACGAAATGGAGCGACAAAAATTATATCAAAAGATGTGGTTTATGAATTGTTCTGATTGAGCATTAGTAACTTGATTGTTAATGCTTTGAGGCAAAACAGTAGGAAACATTCATTATTAGCAATGGCATCGTCTTAGAGCATTATTAGAGAAATACATACTGATATATATATATATATATATTGAAAATTTCAGTTAAACAACAGTAGATAAAATTAACTTAGTTTAAGCTCTGCCTATTAACTCGATCACCCAAATGAGATCACACTGTGGAAACCTTATAAGTGGATGGCCACTAAATATTGTATTGTCATGTACAGAGCTTTTATTCAATTTTGATTATTATTCTCGTGTCAAGATAAATGCTGTCAAGAATAGTTAAGACAACGCCTCTATATGAACCCTTCACTAAGAGATAGAGCATAATAAATCAGTCAGTCAAAACGTAGAAGAGCAAAATAAATACTGTTAACAACATATTACAACAAAGCCAATAACTTACAAAAATATTAATGGTATTCAGTTTGGATTAAAAACAGTTAATATAAACAATTCTACCCTTCCTTATGTCTCCATGTAGTGAAAGGTTAATCCATTTCATCATTTAATAAATTACTAGCTTCATTAAGCTGACAGGCTAGTAAACACAAATTCTGATTGAAACTTGTTAACTTATCAATGTTATTTTTCTACAAACCATAATCAAAATGATAAACTGATAAACAATTACCGAATCCAAGACTAACTCCATAAGTCTTTCTCGGGGATCGAACGTGCTGGTAGCTGAAGACTGACTAGTTAAACAGAAGTCCAGTGACATAATCGTTTCAACTGCTTTTCTGAAATGGAAATGGACTACGTAACTTCTTTCACTAACTTGTGGGACGTAAGTGAAATAGGTAAATAAGACTCTTCTTTATCTATTGTAACTAGATATTTAATTAAGTCATCGTGTTTACTAACGATGTTTTCAAAACTTCTGATTAATAAATCCAATAACTGGTATAGCTCCGAACTTCCATGATAGTATGAAGACTTTGAAATATCACTTTTAACAATATTCTAGTGAGTTAAAGTATCAGTTGGATAATCTCATAACGAACTGATATCAGCGTAAGTTCGTTTGAAACCAAATTGCTAGCATCAAAAAGGTGGTTTGAAACTGCAGCTTGAAAATCTTCGTCTTCAATAACGGAGAATCCCTTAATTCAAAATCGGAAAATATATTAGTTAGATATGAACACGAAAAATGCTTGAAGTGTTCAACTCACTTTCAGGCAACCACGTCTTAAACCGAGTTGAAAACATCTTAGAGTAGTAAGTATTGTACTGAAAACAATATTTAACAAATCCTTCCAGTTTACAAAATTGAAATTTCGTTGAATGAAATCTAATAGAAAAGGATAACAAACTAACAACACCAGCTAACATCTATTTAACAGAAAATGAAAGTCGTTATAGTTTTCTCAATACTTGGAGGAAATAATAAATTAAGATGTATATTTCGCGTAAATCTTAACATTTGTCCAAAATACCGCAATCATTCCGTTTTGAAGGTTTATTCACCTTACACAGGGGTAAAACAAAGGGATAGTTAACTTCAACTTAACCCTAGTACATTTTGAAATAAATAATCATTATGTTATTAAATAGTGGTTGGCATACTATGCTATCATAATACATGTATTAGGTATGAATAAGTAATCACTTAGTTGGTGACTGAATCTTTACAGGGCAACAAAAATCAGATTACGAGAAAGGACAAAACGAAAAATAATTAACTGGTCACAAAACATCGCAACAGTCTGACGGAGGACAATGAAGGTGCGAGACCACTGGTCACTATTATTTAACAATCCACGGCCAATTAGTTTGCACTAACCAAAAAAGCTCAGATCAACAGTCAATAACTTCAAGAAATGACGAAACATCTTCGCTTGATTGACACAGACTTTTTATTAACCTACCATGCCAGCCAGTATACCATATCGAGGTATACAGCCACCAGGCCTAAGTGACGCATTTCCCGATTACATTAGTTGACAAAGATTTGCAACCTTATTAGTCGATTCTCCATCTTTACCTAGCGTACTGTGGCTAAAACGCTTAACTTCCAACAGCTCTTACAGAGTTAGACCCCAAATCACACTAAAACGTAACTGAAACGTAAACAAACTGATAGCCAATTTTGAAGTGAATAATTCGAGGACAAAGGCCAAGGAAATATTTATTTGGAGATCAATTTTAGCAAGCAACTAAACTAGACATAGTAGGTGAATAGAAACCGCTATTCAGAGAGTAAATGTGATAATCTGCATGATCTGTTCAGTAGTTGAGTTGCTGAAGCTGCAGAGTAGCATGCCAACACACAGTAACGTGTGAAACCATGACTAAGCACTGTTTATCACTTCCATAGGACAGTACGTTGCGTGTGTTAATACAAATTAGATTCTAAACTGAAGACGTGAAAGCATGCCGTCCATCCCAAGCTGTTATGGGCTCGTGGTTTTGATTCAAACACCTAAAAACCACGAAAGACTAAGAAACGAACAGAGCTCATATATATGAAACAACTCTTACGCAAAGCACAGAACGGCCTCAAGAAAAGTACGTTACGTAAAATTCCACTCGTTCGCCGTTAACATCATAAATTTAAAAACCAAGGGCGTCTGATCAACGTGTCTCAGAGAGAAAATTACGCCTGATACCCCTCGTGGAGGAGTATAGGCCGCCAACCACCAGCATTCTTCATCCGACTCTGTCCTGGGCGATCCTTTCCAGTTCTATCCAGCTGTTATTCATCCTGTTCACACCTGCTTCCATTTCCCAACGTAGTGTGTTATTCGGCCTTCCACTTTTCCGCTTTACTTCAGCATTCCAAGTCAGCGCTCGACTCGTGATGCAGTTTGGTGATTTCCTCAATGTACATCTTATCCACTTCCAACGTTTTTTCCTAATTCCCTCATCTGGAAGTTGGTTTGTCCTCTCCCACAGAAAGCTATTGCTGATGGTATCCGGCTAATGGATGTTGAGTATCTTACGCATACAACTATTTATAAATACGTGTACCTTTTTGATGGTAGCTGTAGTAGTTCTCTATGTTTCAGCTCCGTACAGCAGGACTGTCTTGACGTTCGTATTGAAGATTTTCATTTTGAAATTAGTTGACAGGTGTTTCGAGTTTCATATGTTCTTCAACTGCAGGAATGCGGCCTTTGCTTTGCCAATCATCGCCTTTACATCTGCACCTGATTCTCCTTGTTCATCGACGATGCCTCAAAGTTACGTGAAAGACTCCATATCTTCCAGAGCTTCTCCATCAAGTGCAGTTGTGTTGGTGTTCCCCGTATTGTATTTGAGGATCTTGCCTTTTCCCCTTATGTATGTTGAGGCCTACTGATGCAGTGGCTGCTGCTACACTAGTTGTTTTCATTTGCATTCCTTCATGTGTATGGGATAGAAGAGCTAGGTCATCCACTAAGTCCAAATCTTCTAGTTACATCTAACCAGAAGAAAGAGAAGGGGAGAGAGTAAGCAGCCTCATCTGACTCCGGTCCTCACCTGGAATGCAGCTGTCCTCCGTGCACCACTTTGCAGTGTAGTCCGTTGTATGAATTCCGGATGATGTTGACGATCTTCTCGGGTACACCATAGTGTAGAAGTTTCCATAACGTCTTCCTATCTACACTGCCGAATGCCTTCTCATTGTCAATAAAGTTGATGTATAGTGACGATTTCCACTCAACTGATAGTTCAACGGTGATCCATAGTGTTGCGATTCAGTTTGTGCACGATAGATACTTACGAAATCCAGTCTGTTGATCTCTAAGCTGGACGTCTACTGAATATTTCATACTGTTTAGCAACACTGTTGGGAGCTTCTCCTGGTACTGACAATAGTGTAATGCCTCTGTAGTACTCATATTTGCTCAGATACCCTTTTCAGTCTGTCCGCAATTGATCTTCCTCCCAAATCTTCATGAATCGAATGTGAGGCATACTTGCAGTTACTTCTATGTCTGACTTCAGAGCTTCAGCTGGTATATTGTCGGGTCCTACTGTTTTCTCACTCTCAACTTGTATGATGGTCGTGCTGATTTCTTCGATCGTTGATGGAATTACATCTAAAGGAAGGTATGTAAGTGCTGCTCCGATGTTTGGTGTATTCATTGAGGCTGGCCGACTCAATAGATCTTCGAAGTATTCTGCCCACCTGTTTCTCTGTTCGTAAATCTCGGTGATTGTCTTGCCCTCTTTGTCCTTGACCGGTCTCATAGCTAAAGCTATAGTAAAAATTCACTCATTTACTTCAAAGTTCATCATTAGTACCAAAAATATTTATTTACCCTTTCATCAATACTGTCATCAAGCCCCTCCAGTAGCCTTTTAGTTAGGGTCATTAGACTGAAGGTCACGGAAGGGCATCCGTATTGCCCGCACCTAACAGAAACATGACTTCTCGTTACTTGTCCCAGTTGATTTAGTATTCACTAATCCGACATTCTTTGGTTATGAGAAAAAGTTGGTTAGTTGATGTGTGGTAACCATTCAAATGGTTCAAATGTTTGTGGACGGAGTAGAAGAAGATTTCACTAAACGAGCTTCCGTAGCAGTGGATCGCCAATACATTCAGGCAGGAACCTAGGTATATTAAGGATAATAGATGAAAAAAGAAATTTGATATATCATGATAAGTTGTTATCCTTAGTCCTTAATAATAGGTCAAGTTTCCTCTAAAAGGACTCCTGTCAAGTTGGTTGGACTAGCTCAGTCGGTAGCGAATCCCAGGATTTGACAACTATTATGGAGTAGAAGGTGTGTCTACAGTCCGTTCTGCCATGTTGGGTCTCCAGTTTCTGGGTGTTGCCATTTAGGTTAGTATTGTGACCGAGCTTAAGTAGATGTTTAAGGGGATGACCAGAAGTATTAAGGATACTGTAAGCCATAAGATCACCTCTAAGACGCCTATACTCTAACGGGCAAATGTTAAGTGATTGGAGGCGCTCTACATGAGGTTTGAATTTGAGTCCCCGAACTGATTTCGTGACTCGCCGTTGGATACGCTCTAGAGTGTCCTTATCCTTTTGGAGGTAGGGAGGAAATACTGTGTTCCCGTACTCTAAATGAGGACGAATAAAACTGTTGAAGATTATGTGAAAAGTTCTTCCGCCAAACGGGCCCAAAATGCGCTTCAACGTTACCAGTGCAAGGTTTGCTCAAAAGGCGTTTTCGTTACAGTTAGCATGAGACTTCAAGTCGTAGGGTACCAACACTTTTAAATCTTTTTCGGCTTGTGATACTTCTAGAGAGGAGTTTCCTAAGTTGTGACTGTAGTCTGCAACATGTCGCAGATGGAATACTTTACATTTTGAAGTGTTGAAGGTAAGTCCGTTGTCATCTGCCCTAATATGAAGTTGAATTAGATCCTCCTGATGTGCTAGTATATAATTTTGGTTACTTATCTCTCTTCAAAGTTACACATCATATGAGAAAGGCAATAACTCAGACGATTCTTGTTGTGGAAGATCTTTTAGATAAATCAAGAAGAGAAAAGCCCTAATAATAAGCCATGGGGGACCATTTTGGGACATTGCATAGCCTGAGAGAGATAGTGAAGTTAACCCTGACCTTAAAATGTCGATGTTTTAGATATGAAGTTAGCCAGTCAATTAGATATGGTTTGATAGTCAAACGTGTAAGCTTATTTATAAGATAACTAAAATAACTCATAATGTCATTGAATAAGAGAAAGAGAATTCAGCGAAGAAAGTTTTCTTTTCGACGAAATCATTTACTTAAGCTGTACATTCGTATATATAGTGATATGGAAAATACATGTCTGTAGGAGGCTAGAAAAGATTGCATTATAAATGGATTCGACAATAAATAACAAATGAGGTGACGTACTAATCAAGGGGTAAAAAAGAAAATAATTTATGGGTCAGATAATAGTTCAATTGACAGATATGAAGAAAAGCGACAAACACAAAGGTCATAATAATAATAAGAAAACTTGTATAAGGTGGTAATAATAATAATAATTGATTAGAGTTTAAATGTAAAATAGTAATTTAAAAAAACAAAAAACCGATAATAATCAGATAAAAGTACAGAAAAAAAACAAAAAAAACAAACGTACCCAATGAGGGAATTAGGGCCAAGGAAGGGTAAGAGGTTGGACAAATCGTTTCTGCACGCAAAGTTCAGGCTTGAATTCATGGATTGCCAATGCCTCAGCAGTGCATAAAATATTGATTCGACCTCCCTTTGATCCGGTTCCTTTAACTCTATAGATTATCTTAAAAGACGTGTCTTTTGGAGCAATGTGTCCACAATTGATCAAATGCTCTTGTATCGAACTGGTTATCTTTTTACATTCATTTTTTAGGGGCCAAGCTGGATAGTGTTCAGAGATACGTTTGGAAAGCGATCGCTTTGTGCGGCTCTATATAACGTGCTCCACATGAGCAAGTAAATTTATAAATACACATCGATGTGGCCCAAAGCGAAAG
>NC_031502.1:29014551-29019918 GCF_000237925.1 Schistosoma mansoni | reverse complement strand
ATCCTAGATGATAAAGAGTGAATTAAGTTCCTCTTTCGACTCAGTGGAACCCAACTATGGAAATTCGTGTATTGTCCATTCCAAGTGGGTTTTCTATACATAGATCTTTGTAAATAACCATCAGGCAATCTTTTCAAACGGACATCAAGAAAATGGAATTCGTGGTTCGATTCTGCCTCTAAGGTAAATTGAATTGCAGGGTGACAGTTATTGAAAATATTTAATATTTCATTGTGGTCCATATCATCATCACAAATAATGAAAGTATCATCCATATATCTCTTATATAAATGAAATTTCTCGATTATTGGACGAAGTGCTGAATTTTCTAGACTGGCCATGAAACAATCAGCCAAAAGAGGACCCAATGGAGAGCCCATTGCAACTCCATCTGTTTGTCTATAGGAACCATCATTAAATTTAAATTGTACGTTGAGCGTGCATCGTAGGAGTAGTTCTTTAAGATAGTGTTTTGGGATACATATCTCCAGATTATTATTTTCAATATAGTCACATAAAAAACAAATAGTTTCTGTGAGAGGAACATTTGTAAACAACGACGTGACATCTAATGAGAGCATTTTCTTACCCATTACGTTGATATTTCTGATTGAGTCGACAAATTCAAAGGAATCAAGAGCATTGTATTTGTTGATATGATTTTTAACAGGCTGTAAAATGTCAACTAACCATTTAGCAATAGAGTGATATGGAGAGTTGTTCATATCAAGTATTGGACGTAAAGGGACATTATTCTTATGAACTTTTGGGAGTCCATATATTCTAGGTACGACAGAACCCGATGATTTGAGATGTTCAAAGAGGTCACAATTGATAATGAACTCATCTTTCATCTTCTTTAGGATTTTAATTAGCATCTGTTCGGTTTTTTCAGTTGTGTCATTTTGGACGGTTTCTTTAGAGAATTTGACCGGATCAGATAGTATCGAAGATATTTTGGAAATATAGTCAGGGCGATCCATAAGTACAACTCCTGCACCCTTGTCTGGGCGACATAACACTAAGTCATGATTTTTCCGAAGATCAGATAATTGAGATTTATGTTTGTTTGTGAGTAAGCGACTAACTATAGGGATTTATTTACATATTGATTACAACAGTCTACAAGAGTTGTTTTGAAATGCTCAAAATCTTTATTAGATACTGGAATAAGGTCATTTGTTTGACGGATAAGACTTTCAAACTGGATTTTAGCGTTCAATTCATTAATGTTAGTAGACGTACTACAAAATTTAGGACCAAGGGATAATGCTTGTAGCTGAATAGTCGATAATGTTGTGCTTGAATAATTGAAAACATATTTCTTTGGCGATTCGGGAAAAGAAGCTTGAGTCTCCGTCTGTTTTAAACTTTTCATTAATTTCAAAGTCATATCTTCCGTACGATTTTTGCTAACAGTATCAATGTAATCCTTAAATTTAAAACGTTGATCTTCTGACAGATCAAATAACGTGTGTGAACGTAATGAGATATTCCTTTGAATTTGTCGACTCAATCAGAAATATCAACGTAATGGGTAAGAAAATGCTCTCATTAGATGTCACGTCGTTGTTTACAAATGTTCCTCTCACAGAAACTATTTGTTTTTTATGTGACTATATTGAAAATAATAATCTGGAGATATGTATCCCAAAACACTATCTTAAAGAACTACTCCTACGATGCACGCTCAACGTACAATTTAAATTTAATGATGGTTTCTATAGACAAACAGATGGAGTTGCAATGGGCTCTCCATTGGGTCCTCTTTTGGCTGATTGTTTCATGGCCAATCTAGAAAATTCAGCACTTCGTCCAATAATCGAAAAATTTCATTTATATAAAAGATATATGGATGATACTTTCATTATTTGTGATGATGACATGGACCACAATGAAATATTAAATATTTTCAATAACTGTCACCCTTCAATTCAATTTACCTTAGAAGCAGAATCGAACCATGAATTCCATTTTCTTGATGTCCGTTTGAAAAGATTGCCTGATGGTTATTTACTAAGATCTATGTATAGAAAACCCACTTGGAATGGACAATACACGAATTTCCATAGTTGGGTTCCACTGAGTCGAAAGAGGAACTTAATTCACTCTTTATCATCTAGGATTAAGCGAATCTGTTCTAGTGACACAATAAATGAAGAATTACTTCATCTTCGACAGACCCTCATCAAAAACGGTTATCCACCGAGGTTCGTCGATAGCAACTTAACATCTAGACGTCAGCAGGAACTAACTTTGACAGTGCAGAAGAAAACCTTGTTTATGAATATGGAATTCAAGGGAGACACGGCTGCTGAAATCCTGAATAAACGGATTTCAAAAACGTTGAATAAAACTTTCTACACAGCCAAGCTCCGAATCGTTTTCTCTAGCCGGCCTACCATTCGGGGGTGTGTTAAGGATAAACTTTCGCTTTGGGCCACATCGATGTGTATTTATAAATTTACTTGCTCATGTGGAGCACGTTATATAGGCCGCACAAAGCGATCGCTTTCCAAACGTATCTCTGAACACTATCCAGCTTGGCCCCTAAAAAATGAATGTAAAAAGATAACCAGTTCGATACAAGAGCATTTGATCAATTGTGGACACATTGCTCCAAAAGACACGTCTTTTAAGATAATCTATAGAGTTAAAGGAACCGGATCAAAGGGAGGTCGAATCAATATTTTATGCACTGCTGAGGCATTGGCAATCCATGAATTCAAGCCTGAACTTTGCGTGCAGAAACGATTTGTCCAACCTCTTACCCTTCCTTGGCCCTAATTCCCTCATTGGGTACGTTTGTTTTTTGTTTTTTTTCTGTACTTTTATCTGATTATTATCGGTTTTTTGTTTTTTTAAATTACTATTTTACATTTAAACTCTAATCAATTATTATTATTATTACCACCTTATACAAGTTTTCTTATTATTATTATGACCTTTGTGTTTGTCGCTTTTCTTCATATCTGTCAATTGAACTATTATCTGACCCATAAATTATTTTCTTTTTTACCCCTTGATTAGTACGTCACCTCATTTGTTATTTATTGTCGAATCCATTTATAATGCAATCTTTTCTAGCCTCCTACAGACATGTATTTTCCATATCACTATATATACGAATGTACAGCTTAAGTAAATGATTTCGTCGAAAAGAAAACTTTCTTCGCTGAATTCTCTTTTTCTTGTTTATAAGACATATGGTTGACCCTATCAAAAGGTATTGAGAAATCTAGGTAAATGATGTCAAACTTCTCCTTGCGACCAAGGATGCTTGTCCATCTCTCCCTCGCAGTCAGCAGGTTGGTTGTATAAGATTTACCCTTACTGAAACCATGCTGTTGGGGTGAGAAGAACTTTACTGATCACATATCATAGACACCATAACTTTAGAAGGTATGGAGATAAGGGCCACCGGTCGGTAGCTTGAAAGTTCGCTGCGTCGACCTCCTTTGAAAATTGGTGTGATGTGAGCAGGTTTCCAAATTTCAGGTAGTTTGTCTCAGCTTAGCGAGTGTCAAAAGATCAAGTTAAGCGGTTTTGCCAGTATTGAAGCTTCTTCCCTCAGTATAGCAGGATGAACCACATCCGGACCGGGAGAAGTGTTTTTCCTCATGTGCTGCAGTTTACGGAACAACACGTCAGCGGCCAGGTTCACTTCGGGAAGTCGTATGCAGTTGCAGATGAAGCGTTCATCAGTGTAGTTGATGTACGTCGGTTGAAATGTCCTAAATCACTGTTCGGCCAAAAGAATAACGGCATCCCCGTCGTTATTGGTCGGACCATTAGGACCTAGTAGTTGGGAATCTCCAGTTTTCGCTTGTCCAAGGGAAGCTGCATCACGGAATGAGCTTTTCGGGTTGGAGAAAAATTTATCGGTAAGCTTGAACTGGTACGGAAGCCTATCTTCTCTTTTTGCCTTTGTGCATATTATTATAATTATTATTCACAAACATCTTATGAGTACATAAGTGTTGTGAAGAAACCATTTCGGGTTTCTTTAAAAAGGGAATAATACACAAGTTTCAATAATGTTAACATGACATTTGCCATGTTTGAGAAAGGAAAGAAAAGGAAAATGAAATATTAATAATTCTTAAAAATCGATCCTGTATGACATGTCATTTTGACTTCTTTAATTTAGTCTATTCGCTTCGTAGCCAAGGATATCTAGTATTAGTGCTATACCTGGACATTTCTAAGGCCTTCGACATGGTCAACCACCAACTTCTCATGGGTAAACTCGCATCTTATGGGGTCGAAAACCCGTTACTAGCCTGGTTTGATTCCTTCCTCAGCAATCGACATCAAATAGTTAAAATCAACTCTTCATTGTCGAACGCAGTCCCTGTTAGAAGTGGGGTAATTCAGGGTAGTGTCTTAGGTCCTTTGCTCTTTTTAGTTTTCATTAATGATATTTGTGAGTGTTTTAGTGTGGGTAAGTCCCTTTTGTTTGCAGACGATCTTAAGGTGGTGTACTCATTTTCTCCACATGAGCTGAGCAATATTCGAAATTGCATCAGCACGGAGCTTAACAAGGTAGCACAGTGGTGCTCAAAATGGCAGCTGGAGCTCAATACAGCTAAATGTGGTTGGCTATGCTTCGGTGATACATCACTCAACCTTAATCTTACCATAAATGGGGAAATGTTATCTAGGTTACACACAGTAGTAGATCTAGGACTTAGGTACTCCGATGACTTGTCGTTTACTGAACAGGTAATGAAACAAACGTCCAAGTCTCAACGCCTTATAGGTTTCATAACTCGAAACCTTCATAACAGCGAATCTCGTATTCTAATGTACAAAGTCTGTGTTCGACCACTCCTCGAATACTGCGCGTTTCTCCTTAGTAGCACGCGCATAAAGGATAAATTAAGACTGGAATCAGTGCTGAGATGATTTACATTTCGTACTCTTGGACCTGATAGTGTCTTGACATATAATTCGAGGTGTAGTAAACTAGGGCTTGACCCTTTATGGATGAGGAGACTCAAACTTAACCTTATATTCTTTTTCAAAATACTTAACAAACTCTCCTTCACATCCAGTCAGGCAATTCAATATGCTAAAGCCCCACATTACGACATTCGTAACTCCTTGTCTTTAGCGAAACAAACATATTCTAGATCTTCTCTCTATATGAATTACTTTACCTATAAGTTTTCTAGACTCTGGAATAATTTACCCCAAACTATCCGTATGTTAAACTCTCTCCCATTGTTTGTTCGCTCAATTAATGCTTTTTGCTCCTCTGAAAATGCATTAAATGCTCTAGCGCCTGCAAGTGTATCTTACTCCACAAGTGAGATTATAGGAACTTTAAATGTTTAACCTCTTACTTGCTATCGTTGTTTTGTT
>NC_031502.1:29011457-29014328 GCF_000237925.1 Schistosoma mansoni | reverse complement strand
ATAATTCATGTTTGTTCTCTACATTAAATGTTGATTTTTATAACAATCTGATCATGCCTGTAAACTGGTGTGAATTCTGTAAATATTATTTTCAGAATATATTATTATTATTATAGTAATAATAAATCAGGTTCTGTGAAATTGGCAAAAATTCTGAATTGATTTTAAAGAGGGAAAGGAAGAAACTAAGGAAATAGAAATAAAGGATACGCGGATTACGTAAATAGCTTAACACAGAACAAGAATAAACAATTATGTATGTATCGCAAAATGAGTAATAAAAATAAAACAAAACAAAATAAATTAGTGAGTAGATAACTTATTAATGCGGTTAGATATGACGCGCGAATAAGTGTTTGTGCGTGCAGCCATAGTTTGGAGTGATGCTATGAAAGTCTCAATTAAGTGCAAGGGATTATCAATATTTATGAGTCGTATATGCATAGTGAAGGTAAAACGAGCCTGAGAAGTTGAAGTTACTGTCTTAATCCAAAACTTCGTTATCTTAAGAATAATAATAATTATTATTATTATTATGTTTGCATTGCCTGTACGCCCTGTTGTCATCGGTGCGTTTGTATTCAGCCCAACAGTGCTTTTGTATATATATATATGTGTCCAATGATATAGAAAATACGTACGAGCAGTCTTGGGTGCTATTCGGTCCTTCCTATCTGCCTAGCCCAGTCCGTTAAGTCCAGAACACAAATAACAGCCTCAGCAATATGAATCATTATTTATAAGCATACTGGGTTATATATACTAACCAAACAGACCACATATATCAAAAATAGAGAAATAACATTTGTACAGTAATTGGCCAATGTGGCTGTAGCTAGGGAGAAAGTAATCAATAATAATAGTTCCAAGGTCAAAATAAAGGTTATGATAAGAGGAACACGGAAACGATTAGGTTACTCATTTAACAACTATCCAATAGGGAATAGGCATATTATATTTGTCCATAAATAGACATCAGATTTAGGTTACTCATTTAACAACAATCCAATAGGAATAGGCGTATTACATTTGTCCATAAGTGGACCTCAGATTTATGATTCATAATTCGCCAGGGGATATAACACCTCCCCTTTTTGAGAAATCCGGAGTTGATATCCGGATTTTAAATTTCTCGAATTCACCCTCCCCCACGAAAGACTGTTGGATCCTCATATAGCCAAGTTACTATTAATGCGATATGTTTGTCACATTTAACAGGGAATGCATTAGAACTGAAGAGATCATGAGGATCGACGACATTTGATTCGAGGTCACCAACATTTGATTCTTCTGAAATAGTTTCCTTGAATTTCCTCGGAACCTCATTAGTAGATAATGAATCATTAGGATAATCAGTATCTATGAGAGTTGTATTGGATTCTTGATTATCATTTAATACATCTGACATTTTTCTCCCATTTTTATAAGAGAATTCAACAGGAACATATGAATCAGCGAAATAATCGGGATCTGGCAGAACAATTAGAGAATTTTGATCATTAGATTCATTAGAAACATTTTTCGTATCATGATTAATTTCATTTGGCGCCTCTGTATTCAATACACTGCTCGATTTGTTTTCCGTTTCTTCATGGGCGGGTACTGCAGCAATTTTAATGGCGCTTAATAAGATATTGTCTCTCTGTGAACTGGACGATTCATTGCTCGCACGTTTTGTTTCCGGGTTAATAAGACTTGGACCGTGTACAGGGCATGTCTCTGAAACAGGTAGTACTGGGTTACTGGGCTGATCATGTATAACTGCTGCGCTTAAGTTATTGCTTTGTATGGATTCATTGAGGCTTTCGCCGGCATATTCATTAGTTCTGTAATCGTTTTCCAGCTCTGTACGCAATTTTGAAATTAATGCGTCAACTTCCGTTTCACTCCCAAAGCATGGGTGATTCAGCAGCTTCGCGTGTAACTTGTCAATGAAATCCAATTGACTCTTTCTAAAGCGCTGCTCTTGTCGCTGGATTAGCAACTGAAATTGATCGGAAGTTAAAGCCATTTTTTTTATGCAAATAATAATAATAAATCCAAAAAAACACCGGCAATTATTATGGATTATTTAATTCCAAAATGACGTCAGCGGCTGCTGTATTTTTTTTTTCAGAATCCCATCCCCGTCGCCAATTGTTATGACGTATTTACAACTCGTTATTGTATATGAACGTGCAATGATACCGAAAATACGTACGAGCAGTCTTGGGTGCTATTCGGTCCTTCCTATCTGCCTAGCCCAGCCGTTAAGTCCAGAACACAAATAACAGCCTCAGCAATATGAATCATTATTTACAAACATACTGGGTTATATATACTAACCAAACAGACCACATATATCAAAAAATAGAAAGATAACATTTGTACAGTAATTGGCCAATGTGGCTATGGATAGGGGGAAAGTAATCAATAATAATAGTTCCAAGGTCAAACTAAAGGTTATGATAAGAGGAACACAGAAACGATTAGGTCACTTATTTAACAACTATCCAATAGGAATAGGCGTATTACATTTGTCCATAAATAGACCTCAGATTTACGATTCATAATTCGCCAGGGGATACAACACTTCATTGGTTAGTGTCTTCATGGAATGATGCTATATCTTGGTTTGGTTGCCCCTAACTTTCTTCCGACCTATTCCTATACTAACCATCAGTGCGCATCGATTTATTCCGTGGATTGGCATACGTAATACATGTCCCAACCATCTCAGTTGATAAAGATTCACCACCTCGATTGGTTCGCCATACTTATCTAGTACTCTGCTTCTGACTTCAGAATTTTTACCTCAATGGTCTCAAAATATACGACCAGTAGTTCGTAAACAACTATAATTAAAAACTAGTAACCTACAAAAGTCCTCTA
>NC_031502.1:28981600-29011257 GCF_000237925.1 Schistosoma mansoni | reverse complement strand
GTCGTCTATTAGTACAAAATGCTTCCGGAGTTGCAGCCACCATATGGGAGGATGGGAAAGTTATCTTCATTCATTTGAACCTACTCCACCTTGATAAATATCACAAATCATTCTTGTTTATTACTGCATTCTCTCCTCTGGAGCTCCTGATCACATCTAACTCTAGCAACATGAGCTAGTATCAATTTAATCTGATAATTTATCGTACCTCTGTCTGTTCCACTAATAAATGTTAAGCATTGGTTATCGTTCATATCCAAATGCCTTGCTGTTCCTCGGTTTCTCTTTTTTTCTCTTCAGAATCTCGCTCTGGGGGTGAATCGATGTAACTTCTGACATCTGGAACAAGCTCGACGAACGCGCTTTCCCAAGGTCATAGTTCGAACCAGGCGCTCCACAAGCCTACTTTATAACAACTATAAACTTAAAAAGCTGCATTACATAAATATTTAGCACGACTGAAACCCTTATGCACTTTTAGCCGAGATTGGATCTGGTATATAACGTGAACACGATGCCCCTTTGGAAACTATTCTGATGAAAACACATTAAATCTGAAAGAATGAACTGGTATCAACTTTTATAGATTATAATTACTAAACAACCCTGCTTGGGATGCATACTGTGAACTAGTATATGTTGTAAATTATAGATCATGCCTGTAAAAATGGCGTGTACCTGCTCTTGCAGAAATATATTATTATTATTAGCGTGAGTCAGGAATCTCCATCCTTCTTGGCTAGTCTTGTTACATGTTGAGTCAGTACGTTTTTGAACTTCAGGGATTGCCTAATGAATTTCCATTCCCTAATATCAGAGTTTGCTTGATCAAGGTCCGTATTTCCCGATATACCATGCACGGTGATATTTCTTCCGTGGGAAAAGCATTTTGCGAGGATTCCTTGGGGATGTTCTAAATGAAATTGCGCCCAGAATACGGTATGTCGTCAGTATTCTTACGTTCACATCGGATTTCAGTAAGTGACTAGCTAGCAGGACGTCCTTTACGTCGGAAGCATTCTTAAGAGTTACACGAAGTAGCCTCGGGTGATTTTGATGGTTAGAGTCCTTCCTCCGAGTGAGCCGCGTGACCGTCATAAGCTCTATTCTAGGAAGTTCAAGCTTCTTGATTAATTCTCCCCAGAGCATCCTGTCATTTTTGTCCTGCAAACTGAGGGGAAGGTCAAGGTTGTCTTTAAGGTTCATGATTATGAGAGAGTCATCATGAACCATTGTTGATTTCCAAGGTTTTCAGTTCGTCCAGATTCAGAACCTTGTTGTTTGGAGGTCGAACAGTGCTTCCGATTTCTGGGCTCTTTGATGACCGGACGGACATTCTTGGGGAAGGTAGTTACATACCAAGAGACGAGGAAAACAGATTGATGATTCTGTCACTTCTTGAAGGGGAAGTTCAGGACTCATTCGTCGAACATAATCGAATATTGAAGTCATAGATCGATCAGCGTTAGAGCAATATAGAAAAGCACAGAGCGCGGGATGGCTTTTTGTCCTAATACGGGACTCCTCAGTGTTCACGGGTTTTGTATGGTGGTCCAGTATTGATCAGTTTTTGATTTCAATTAGACTCAACATTCTGCACAGTTTCATATTGATGCCACATATATGCCAGCTCATTCGATTAAACGTTAGTAAGCTAGTAGGAAGCAGCATCCCATATAGAGTCTCTCATAGATGAGGCATCAAATTAAAGGTAATTAAAGGTCTTAAGAAGTAACTTTGGTACATGAGACACTTTACTAGTTACCATGTTGAAGTGAACAGTTCTTTTGAACTGATATCCTGAGACTTCCCCTCTGACTCTTAGACGTTGAGCTGTTGAGTCTTACATCGGTGGTTCACTGGTGACTACTTTGAACTCATGGAGTCAGTATGTTTCTACTAGTTTATTTCCAGGTAATGAATTTAGTGCCACATAGATAACTTGTCACTGAGAAAATCTACAATGTCATTGTCACTATGGACCGTCCTCGAACCCTCCCAACTTATGCAATTAGGAACAGTGACAATCTAAAAGTACTGGTGGATTTAACTACAAACAGTAACAAAGGAACTATGAGTGTGTCCTGAGACATATCGATTTTCCTACTCACCGTTTTGGATAACGTCTTCATTACTTGTCTGTCTTCGTACTTACAAAATGATTTTAGACTAGATTTGTGTTCTTTCACAGTCTCAAAGTTCTAGAGCTGTAATGTATGATTTTACCAAAACAACTTATTGATTTCTTTGTTTGCATCTATGCATAATTCATCAATAGCCAGAATATCTGATTTAGGACGAGGGTTATAAAGCTGGGAAAAAAGAGAAAATTCGTAGCAAACAGATTAATCGACTTTACAAATTGTCGGAAAAAGTGTCGTCTTAGCACTCGCACCATGCTTGTAAGATTTGAAATTACGTTGGCTGACTGAATATAATATTGTCGTCGGCGGTCTATGACTGACATGTTCCATAATGTAGAATATAACATTAAAATTTGACAATAGTCCGAATCGCCAAACGAGCTTCATAAACTTTACTATCTGAGGAAAGGGATGCCAGACCAACTGGTCAAGGCCACGCACTCATGAGCCATTTCCTTCATCCCTACGAGTCATGATGGTGTTGTACTATGCAAGCACACATAGCTTATCCTAGCTTCCCAACAAACTAATATATTCATTATAAATAAATTAACATGTTTTTAATATTTCAATCAGTAGAAAAATTTAATTTCCTGACGTTTCGTGACTCAATGTAAGCCACTTCTTCAGAGAATAAATAGACAAATCAAAATTACTCCAACTATAAATAGTACAAAAGAACAGCACAAGAATATTATGTGCGATCAATCTATTCGTTCTTCTTAAGGCACATCTTGGCCTGTCAATTACTGGTTTATCCATTCTGAATGTCTTTGAAATGAGCATATGTATGTGCATACATTATCCTACTCATCACATGTATGTGGCTTATTTTTATCTGGTTATATATATATATTGATTAACGGTTGAATAAATCGAGGTGGTTCACTTGCCTTCTCCGTTACGCGTCATTTTGCTGCTCTTCCTTCTCTTCGTTTCTTCACTCGTTTTCTGGATCATCAATTTTGTGAAATATACGCATCTGAAATTCATTCACGTGATTTGGCTTATTTAACTCCGTTATCCAATAGCTCAGATTTAGTCGATAATTATAAACGAGGATTGACGGCTTCACACAGCTGAGGTCATTTTCGTGTTATCATAACACATGTTTTTCTTTTCGATATGATCTATTATGTCTGTAGAGGCTTTTAATTCAGGTAAGTTTTTTGCCAGAGCAGATCATCTGTATTTTCTTCCACATCATTTATCACATCAATGGCTTGATTATCATTGTTCATTTTTTGTGGATATGTGGCTATCACAAGTCACATACTTCCAACGTTTTAGCTAGCTTCTCGTACACCGAACAGCCTGCAACGTGCTAAGTAAATTGGTGATTTAGTGACATGCGCATGCACACGAATCTTCAGTCTAAGCAGTCAGGCGAACCTCTTGCACACTGATAACGGCATGGTCACAACAACCTCAACGCTGGCAACGGTTAGCAACTATATATATCAGTTTGGAGTCACGCTTTCGTTCGTATGAACTTATGTTATCGATATGCAAGTAATGTCCATTCATCGCATTTGTACACAGCAACCGTTTTTCTATTTTTTCAGCGACAATATAGACTGAACTTCAACGATTTTTGTTTAACCAGTGATTTTTACTTTAATGTCTATACACACATCAAGTATTCGATTCCGTATAACTAGCCGATTAATAACGATCAAGTGCACCTTGTCTATCCGTCCACGTGTATAACTGCATCTTGTATCGTTCATTATCCATAAACATCATCCGATTACCGCAATTAATACTTTATTCCAGTTGCAATATATGTCAGAACATAATTTGGAGCTGGTCTCACAAGGGCACACTCTTGTTTGTGGCATCTTAGTTTCACTCTCCTGTAATGAACAATCATATATACCGGTATTTTTTTTACCATGCCTTCGTAAGGTTTTGTAACAAACGCAGTCAAGCACATCTCCCTCAAACCACACAAAACGCTCTGGGCTTCACGACCAAAAAGAAAGAAGACTATACGTATCTCATCTCCACAGTCACTATTCTGCCCCTCTGATCGTTCTAACAATGCATACCCAACGATAACTTAATGGATCTATTTATGACGCGAACAACAACGTACACTGACTTCGCATTTTATGATTATTGTCAATCGCGGTACAGCAACGAATATCACCCATCAATGCAGTTGTCATTTTGCGACTAAATTATTTCTATCCCACATAAAATCTATATACGTGAATTGGAATACTTTAGTGACTAATCGACACTATTTACTCTATTATCATTAGAACGTCTTCGAATTTCACAGTTCTTCATCCTTATATTCAGTGGGCACCACAGACCGATTCCTGTTATGTTTGATTTTTCTACTTTTACAACCAGTGAAGACTGCAACTAATCAGTATTCGGAGATAGTCTATAGATATCATATACTTCACTAGCTTGTTATCTTACCGCGATAGCATTTACCTTCTTTTCACAAATTATCTCACATGACCTGTACGTCTCATACATAAAAGTCAAGGCTAATAAGAGAATGAAAGATACAAAAGTTAAATAAATATCTGTGATATAAATAACATCATGTTGGTACTGTCCGATTTTCCCATGCTCTGTCTGGCTAGCAGATACTTAATTACTTGCCTCCTGAGCCACCCTAAAGTCAAAAATCAAGAAGAATCTTTTTTAATAAATAGATTAGGTCAGTCAAGCCTGAACAATTGCACCACTGTTCGTATAAAATAGGCAGACACTGATAATCTGGGAAAAAAATAGTACGGTGCAGACATCTTGGTTATAAATGTGGATTAAGAAGGAAGCATGGCATAAAAAATAATATCAATCTGAAACTGCCACAAGTTAAAATCATTGCTAAACTCAATTAAACACATGGCCTTTAGTCTGCGAAAATCGTATTCGACAACTTGGTTCGTAATAACCGATGATGAAAGAGACTGCCGGCCAGAAATAGTCAAAGTAAAACTTAAAAAACAAAGAAAATTTAGTGGCGTTGAGCTCTAACCAGACAATACTCAGAGCTGAACACGAGACAACTGGGAAGATAGATAATTAATTTCTAACACGGAGAAAAACCTAACAACGGAAAGGGAGAGTAGAGTGAATTCAATTGATTCAAATTCATCGAATGCTATGGCTCAGCCTCGCGTGCGCGATTATTCATGTACAGTCCATATCCTTTGTTCATATTAAATACATCGTTCTATCTTCAGCTTAAATGTGCTCTCCATCATATATTGTTGATTGTTACGTACGATGAGTTAGTGAAGACAATGATGAAACTTCCACGTAGGATGTTACAGATTAGTCAGTCACATCATGACAAGCCTACAGTTTTATGATCAAATTTATTATAAGAGTAGCTGCGTATCACTTACATGATTTGAACTTCGCAGACAACCAAGCCCTTCTACCTCATACACACGAAGAAATGCAAATGAAAACAACTAGTGTAGCAGCAGCCACTGCATCAGTAGGCCTCAACATACACAAGGGAAAAAGGCAAGGGCCGCATTCCTGCAGTTGAAGAACATATGAAACTCGAAACACCTGTCAACTAATTTCAAAATGAAAATCTTCAATACGAACGTCAAGACAGTCCTGCTGTACGGAGCTGAAACATAGAGAACTACTACAGCTACCATCAAAAAGGTACACGTATTTATAAATAGTTGTATGCGTAAGATACTCAACATCCATTAGCCGGATACCATCAGCAATAGCTTTCTGTGGGAGAGGACAAACCAACTTCCAGATGAGGGAATTAGGAAAAAACGTTGGAAGTGGATAAGATGTACATTGAGGAAATCACCAAACTGCATCACGAGTCGAGCGCTGACTTGGAATGCTGAAGTAAAGCGGAAAAGTGGAAGGCCGAATAACACACTACGTTGGGAAATGGAAGCAGGTGTGAACAGGATGAATAACAGCTGGATAGAACTGGAAAGGATCGCCCAGGACAGAGTCGGATGAAGAATGCTGGTGGTTGGCGGCCTATACTCCTCCACGAGGGGTATCAGGCGTAATTTTCTCTCTGAGACACGTTGATCAGACGCCCTTGGTTTTTAAATTTATGATGTTAACGGCGAACGAGTGGAATTTTACGTAACGTACTTTTCTTGAGGCCGTTCTGTGCTTTGCGTAAGAGTTGTTTCATATATATGAGCTCTGTTCGTTTCTTAGTCTTTCGTGGTTTTTAGGTGTTTGAATCAAAACCACGAGCCCATAACAGCTTGGGATGGACGGCATGCTTTCACGTCTTCAGTTTAGAATCTAATTTGTATTAACACACGCAACGTACTGTCCTATGGAAGTGATAAACAGTGCTTAGTCATGGTTTCACACGTTACTGTGTGTTGGCATGCTACTCTGCAGCTTCAGCAACTCAACTACTGAACAGATCATGCAGATTATCACATTTACTCTCTGAATAGCGGTTTCTATTCACCTACTATGTCTAGTTTAGTTGCTTGCTAAAATTGATCTCCAAATAAATATTTCCTTGGCCTTTATCCTCGAATTATTCACTTCAAAATTGGCTATCAGTTTGTTTACGTTTCAGTTACGTTTTAGTGTGATTTGGGGTCTAACTCTGTAAGAGCTGTTGGAAGTTAAGCGTTTTAGCCACAGTACGCTAGGTAAAGATGGAGAATCGACTAATAAGGTTGCAAATCTTTGTCAACTAATGTAATCGGGAAATGCGTCACTTATGCCTGGTGGCTGTATACCTCGATATGGTATACTGGCTGGCATGGTAGGTTAATAAAAAGTCTGTGTCAATCAAGCGAAGATGTTTCGTCATTTCTTGAAGTTATTGACTGTTGATCTGAGCTTTTTTGGTTAGTGCAAACTAATTGGCCGTGGATTGTTAAATAATAGTGACCAGTGGTCTCGCACCTTCATTGTCCTCCGTCAGACTGTTGCGATGTTTTGTGACCAGTTAATTATTTTTCGTTTTGTCCTTTCTCGTAATCTGATTTTTGTTGCCCTGTAAAGATTCAGTCACCAACTAAGTGATTACTTATTCGTACCTAATACATGTATTATGATAGCATAGTATGCCAACCACTATTTAATAACATAATGATTATTTATTTCAAAATGTACTAGGGTTAAGTTGAAGTTAACTATCCCTTTGTTTTACCCCTGTGTAAGGTGAATAAACCTTCAAAACGGAATGATTGCGGTATTTTGGACAAATGTTAAGATTTACGCGAAATATACATCTTAATTTATTATTTCCTCCAAGTATTGAGAAAACTATAACGACTTTCATTTTCTGTTAAATAGATGTTAGCTGGTGTTGTTAGTTTGTTATCCTTTTCTATTAGATTTCATTCAACGAAATTTCAATTTTGTAAACTGGAAGGATTTGTTAAATATTGTTTTCAGTACAATACTTACTACTCTAAGATGTTTTCAACTCGGTTTAAGACGTGGTTGCCTGAAAGTGAGTTGAACACTTCAAGCATTTTTCGTGTTCATATCTAACTAATATATTTTCCGATTTTGAATTAAGGGATTCTCCGTTATTGAAGACGAAGATTTTCAAGCTGCAGTTTCAAACCACCTTTTTGATGCTAGCAATTTGGTTTCAAACGAACTTACGCTGATATCAGTTCGTTATGAGATTATCCAACTGATACTTTAACTCACTAGAATATTGTTAAAAGTGATATTTCAAAGTCTTCATACTATCATGGAAGTTCGGAGCTATACCAGTTATTGGATTTATTAATCAGAAGTTTTGAAAACATCGTTAGTAAACACGATGACTTAATTAAATATCTAGTTACAATAGATAAAGAAGAGTCTTATTTACCTATTTCACTTACGTCCCACAAGTTAGTGAAAGAAGTTACGTAGTCCATTTCCATTTCAGAAAAGCAGTTGAAACGATTATGTCACTGGACTTCTGTTTAACTAGTCAGTCTTCAGCTACCAGCACGTTCGATCCCCGAAAAAGACTTATGGAGTTAGTCTTGGATTCGGTAATTGTTTATCAGTTTATCATTTTGATTATGGTTTGTAGAAAAATAACATTGATAAGTTAACAAGTTTCAATCAGAATTTGTGTTTACTAGCCTGTCAGCTTAATGAAGCTAGTAATTTATTAAATGATGAAATGGATTAACCTTTCACTACATGGAGACATAAGAAAGGTTAGAAATATTGCATATTTTACGTGTGGGCCTTGACGTAGGTCGTCATAAACCTCTGAAATATTTTTGCCGCGTTCCTCTTGCAGTGCGTATGTTTACAGAATCGAACAGTCTAAAAGATGTAGTGGTGGCTGTCTAAGGGATCTTACTTAGGTAACGGGGCATTGTAGCACGCCCTGACCGAGTCAGTTTAAGTTAGTGCGTTGTAAATCTTATCCTCTGTCAAATGTGAATCTTACTTACGCCTGCTACCCCTCGTTGAGGAGCATAGGCCGCTCACCGGCATTCTCCATCCAACTCTGTCCTGAGTCTTCCTTTTTAGTTGCTATTCATCCTTTTTATATCCGCTTCTATTTCCCGGCGTAATGTGTTCTTTGGCCTTCCTCTTTTTCGCTTCCCTTCCGGATTACAAGTTAGGGATTGCTTTGTAATGCACATTGGTGATTTCCTTGATGTATGTCCAATCCACTTCCAACGTCTTTTCCTAATTTCCTCTTCACCTGGAAGCTAGTTTTTCCTCTTCCATAAAACGCTGTTGCTGATAGTATCCGGCCAATGGATGTTGAGTATTTTGGGGAGCCAACTGTTTATAAATACTTGTACTTTCTTGACGTTAGATGTAGTAGTTCTCCACGTTCCAGCTCCGTACAGTAGGACTGTCTTAACGTTCGTATTGGAGATTCCGACTTTGAAATTAGTTGAGTTTTCTGGAGCTCCATATGTTGTTCAATTTTGGAAATGCTGCCCTTGCTTTGCCAATCCTCGCCTATACATCTGCATCCGATCCTCCTTGTTTATCAACGGTGCTTCCCAGGCACTTGAATGTTTCCACCTCTTCCAGAGTTTCGCCATCAAATGTGATTGGGTTGGTGTTCTCCGTGTTGCATTTGAGAATCTTGCTTTTTCCTTTGTGAATGTGGAGACCTTTCGATGCAGAGGCTGCTGCTACATTTGCTGTCTTCGTCTGCATTTGTTCGTGTGTTTGAGAGAGGATGGCTAGGTCATCTGCGAAGTCCAAATCATCTAATTGATTTCGAGAAGTCCATTGTATTCCATGTTTCCCCTCTGATGTCGAATTCTTCATAATCCAGTCAATCACCAGAGGAAAGAGGAAGGGGGATAGCAGACAGCCTTGTCTGACTCCGGTCCTTACTGGAAATGCATCTGTCAGCTGTCCTCCATGCACCACTTTGCACTGTAGTCCATCGTATGAGTTTTGGATAATGTTGACAATTTTTTCAGGAACTCCATAGTGTCGAAGAAGTTTCCATAATGTTCACCTGTCCGCGCTGTCAAACGCCTTCTCATAGTCAATGAAGTTGACGTATAGTGATGAGTTCCACTCAACTGACTGTTCTATGATGATTGGTAGTGTCACAATCTGGTCTGTGCGCGACCTATCCTTACGGAATCCAGCCTGTTGATCTCGAAGTCGGGCATCTACTGAGTCTCTCATCCTGTTCAGCAACACTCTGTTGGAAACTTTTCCTGGTACTGATAACAAACTGATGCCTCTGTAATTCTCACATTTGCTCAGATCTCCTTTCCTTGGTACCTTGATGAGGTATCCTTCTTTCCGGACCGTTGTCACTTGTTCTTCCCCCTAAATCTTCTTGAATAGAAGGTGGATCATGTTTGCAGTTACTTCAATGTCTGACTTCAGTGCTTCAGCTGGTATATTGTCAGGTCCTGCCACCTTCCCACTTTTGATTTGTCTGATGGCCATCTTGACTTCTTCGATCGTTGGTGGAGTGACATCTATAAGAGGGTCAGTGTGTGCTGCTTCGATGTTCAGGGGATTCAATGGGGCTGGTCTATTCTGCAGTTCCTCGAAGTATTCTGCCCATCTTTCCTCTGTTCTTGAATCTCCATGATTGTCTTTCCTTCTTTGTCCTTGACTGGCCTCTCCGGTTTGCTATATCTCCCTGCCAATTTCTTCGTTGTATCATATAGTTGTTTCATATTTCCTTCTCTTGCAGCTTTTTCCGCCGTCGTTGCTAGTTCTCCCATGTATTTCGGCTTGTCGGCCTTAATGCTTTTCTTCACTTCCTTGTTTGCTTCTGCGTAGTCTGCTTGTGCTTTGACTTTTTCTGCTCGTGTTCGGCTGTTGTTAACTGCTAGTTTCTTGTTCTTCCTTTCTTGAATCTCGTCAAGGGTCGCAATAGAGATCCATCATGAGGCGTAATAATTATTTCTTCAACTCCCAGGGCAGAGTTTAAATGGTTTGAATAGAAGCGCCCATTTTCATGTTCATATCGTATTTACCACTTGGAAGGCCCTTAAATATTATTGGTTCGTGCCTCCACCTGCTTGTAGAATGCAGTTTTCCTCTCGTGAGCCCAGACTTCTGTCCCTAGTTGGTGAGCTGGGACGCATGGGAGTAGTTAGTTTATTTGGTCCTTGCGTCTCTGAGCCTTCTTTTCGTTCGCAGATTTCATTGAACTCGTAATCTCTTCAAACATCGCAGACCTGCAGGTGATGTAAGAACTATGATGTTGTTTACGTTTGCGTTTTATATCTGGATGTCAGACTGATGGTCGTGGCATGGAATAACGCTACCTCGTAATTAAAATTACCGCTTTTTCATTTCGGCTACCTAGAGCGTGTCATCTCAGAGCGGTCATTACATATTTAAAGTCCATCAGGTCGGTTCTGTGTATGCAAGATAGCTTAATTTAATGGTATATTTGACCTTAAAAGACCCCGTATATTTCTGAAAACCACGAGTGACATATATCCATGCACATCGTATGTTTCTGTCTTTCAGGTGAAGGAAACCTCTGAGTTGCACGTTGTGACTTCCAACTTATGGCTAGCAGTAGGTGGGTTTGTGTATATCATCCTGTTGTGACTGCTATAATTCTCTATCTATTTATTTAGAAGTAACACTGTGTTCAGTACTTCCGAGTGTTTCGACCAACAAAACCTATACTTCTCGGCGGACAATCCTTTCTCAAAGATTCTTGACATGGGTTCAATTCGAACACGCTTTAAAAGTTCTCCAGTGTGTAAGGAAAAAATAATCCTGGTGTTTGCAAATGAAATGTACTCATGATGTACACGTACAAAGTAATTGTTCTATTCTCCTGTAATCTTTCTTGGTAAACATGCTGTGCAGTCGCTAACTCCAGAACAACATGCTTGTACAGATAACCGTTGTTATCAAAAAACGTATGTCTACCTTAATTTTACAGATACTAAGGCAACAGTCAGGGATGGCTAATTATTTGACAGGATAATGAGTGACTTCATCCAAAAGAGATAATTAAGTCTTGAGAAAATCAATGCATTCGCTTTAATCCTAAAATAAAGATCAGATTACGGATTAGTCGACATCGATTTACGATGTTCTGGGTAACATCTGTTAAGCAAGGGTAACAGATGCAGAGACAAATTAGAACATGATTCAACAGGATTCCTTTATATAGAATAGGAACTAACATCCTATGTAGTGAAACAGGTTTAGGAGTAAACTTTGGTATTAGAGAACCTATGGTGTCTAATACTGGTAGATTAAATGTACACGATTGTATACTCATCCTCATATATAATATCATATTGAGCATGTAACTTTCAAAACCAGTACTTTTATTGCAATGTATTAATGAATCTTTATGAGAAAAAATTCTCTCATAAAACCAGTATTCCAGCTCACATTCGTTAATTGATCATCGGAGAGACCATAACTTGTGGACAAACCTATCAGATTTAGGATAACAAGTTTTGGATTTTGGCGCAAAATTCATTCCCCCATTTAGCTAAATAACGTTTTGGCTTCTTAGCTGATGTCGATTCGTGATGAAAACATTAAATCTAATTCCAAACCATGACATCTAACGATTATTCCTAGTCTTAACTCTTCACACTGATACATAGCCCTCATTTAGCCGTAGTGGGTAGGTGAACATTCTCAAGGTTACTCTAGCGTCGCTCAAAGGTTATTAATAAATTATAGTCTCACCAAATCACTTATTTGACAATACGGTTATCCTACCATTTAGTGCAGGATATTAGGTGATATATAGCCGGACATCAAACTCACATTTGCCAGTCATCTAAGTGCATGGTACTAAGCAATTGAGGTTATATTTTCGTTTATTTAGTCACTCGATTCGGATATTTCGAAACTACTTTTAATATATGACTAACTGAAGGTTTATCTTTCGCCATGTGATTTTTCTTCTTTCTTGACTGACCGTTCTATACTTGACACAACCGTAGTATTGTGGAATGTCATGTTCGTCGTAGAAAACTTTACATTGTTCATGTAAGCCAGCAAAAACAACAGATAACGAAACGTGCTTTCCATTATGGATTACGACAATATGACTGATAACTCCCGCTTCAATTTGGTTGGTCACCTGGTGCAAGATCGAAATTGGGAACAAAAGTGAATTTTGTCCCCACCCGCTGAATATAAGGAACAGCTGAAGATTCCCTCTTCATTCACGATAAGTAAGCAGAGTACGGTTTAAACAGACTTCACAAAAAATTCTAAGCTACAGCAACATCACAGATTTTGTCAACCCAATCCATGGGCCTTCTGATCGGAAAGCATACTACAAATGAGGTCCGTCGTATGTCAGGTGTAGAGGCTGAAAATAAGTCCGTCAAATGCTTGGTATTTCAAGAAACCTGCACAATATAAATAGTCGTTGTTGAGTGGCTTTAAGATCATATTTTGTTATCAAATACAAATCTTTCCAGTCATTCACTTTTGAATATTACATCCTATTCATCTACAAGTTACGCAAGTGCCTGTGTTTGTGCAAAAGTTTAAGTACGACGGACTTTTAAAATACTTTAGGGTTTGGGTAGATTCAACAAGGTTTTGAGTGACACTAATCTGAGGCACAACAAACTCTATCTTTCGTAATAAAAGTGCCATGGAAGCCAATTAAATTGATTCGACCCAGTTTCGTAGCGATCCAGAATTAATAATTAAGCTATTTTCCTCATTACCAAGGAAATCGTAATATACTTTCTAAGTAATTATTAGGCAGTGAATTTTGCATTTGGAATTTTCGAAATTCCGTTTGATTCAATAGTGACCCTTCTTATTTCAATTGTTATTGGTTCTGACAAGATATAAATTGTAACTAGTGAACAAAGCCTTATGAAATAGTAGCTTAGATGAATGCTTGCGCTATGTTTGTCTGAAGGGCGGGAAAATTTGGGCCTGTCGTATTTGTTGTACGGTCGTTTAAACTATTTTACTAGATGAGTGTTATATGCATGAATCATTGCTCTTCACTCCTCCAAAGAACTCTTGACTCTGTCAATTTACTTCAAGGCCTCTCGAATCGTGATGAATCTGCTAGGCATGAAGCGGCTGTTACTATTCAACGTATATTTGATTCGTGGTATTTTGGCTTTGGTAGTCCTGCTGTCGCTGGTTTCTTAGAGACTGTAGCCAATGATACCGGCGGGGCTACTCTTGATACTTCCATGCACGGTTTGATTACAGAGCAGATTCCAGATCTTTTAAGAATTTTGCATACCGCCCCATCATCTGATATACGGTCTGCTGCTAGAGATATCTTGCGTGATTTAAAGGTTATGCTGTTGAATTTCTCCTTAACAAATTTTTAGATTCAGAAGGGGTTCAAAATTCCAAATACTGTTACATCCTCTCCTAGTTTTATTCAGTCTCTGAACGTAATTTCAGTTTTTAATTATTAATTTGATTCTAGATGGACCATATGAAATGCCTGGTCGATGAACCAAGTGAAGGGGATCCTTTTTACACTGTATGTATCCATTATTTCACCTAAGGGTTTCTATCCAACTGTATTTCGTTCCATAAAACCGGTATAATTCACTGTCTGTTTGGTGATCCGTTAATCAAGAAGGAAATAATCACAATATTTTAAATTGTTATACAATGATTGACTTTCATTGAGAACACTTCGATCTCCAGTTTTCCATTGTGGGGCAAGGTGTCGTTCTTCCTTTTTAGTATGTGCTAAAATTTCCACTAAAACGGGAAAGTGACTTTTCTCTCACAATTTTCAAGCGACATTATTTGCAATATCAGGCTCAAACTCTCCAGATTGTTTAGTCGATTGTTGGCATATAATTATTCTACTCTAAAACAGCCTACGGGACGTATATCCATCATGTGTGAGCCTCAAAAGATCTGTAAACTGTTCAACCAGACGCGTTTGCCGATCGCTTTAATATATATTTATCAGTACTCACTCCTTTTAATTGCAAATAATCACCAACCTCTTCTGTCTGAAAGTTTGCCTCACAGATTAAATTTCAATGTACACATGTCATACCGGTGAACTTAAATTAAGAAAATCAGCAATTTTATGCTTTTCCCATATATTCAATATATTGCCTACACATTTTCTATACTCACGTGAATCTCACACTTGCATAAACCTTGTACTAAACAGCTTTGTAGCTATCTTCCTAAAAGATATTAAGTTGCTTTCATCAACCATAATATAATAAGAGTACTCCCAATATATTTTTGAGGTAGTTGACATCAAGTCGACCAGTGGTTCTTCCCTCGACAAAACATCTTATAGGAGCTTTAAAATGTTTCAAATTTCCACCAGGAGCAAAGTGTAACTTAGATTTCTTGACGAGCTCGCTTAAATTCACGCATCTTAGTAAATTCAAGGATGGTATGGTTTCTCGTGGAAGTTTATTGGAAGTCAGCAATTGAGAGAATCATTCTAAAAAGACTAAATTTTCTGAAGTGTGATCCGTAAAACATGAAATTTAACCCTTAGTTAAGCAAAAGAGATGATCACTACGTCAGCATTTACTAAGACTCACTGATTACAGGTTAAATTGAAATATTGAAAATTACATGGTTAGCCTTGTGATATTTCATCTGATTCCATTAGGTTTCACTAGTTTGACATACATTGTTGGTTGCGCAATATGAGACTGTCAAAGTAACAGGTGCACAACTTACCGTACATGTTATGTATTTCTAATTCACATTTTCGGAAATCTAGAGCAACTAAAATCTCTGCGTCGTAATTATGGTGCATACTTCTGTCTCTCCTTATGCTTAAATCTAGTGTTTGCTATAAATAAACGATTGTCTAAGCACAGTTGCAACAGACGATCACCATTATCACCTGCAAGTCCACGAGAACTAGCCATCGGGTCGCCAGATACACGGAGGGTGTATCTGTTGGGTTCTCCGTTCCGGTATAATCAGATAGCATATGCAGCTTTAAACACATTCCAAGGGTTTTATACGTGTTTTGTATACAAGCGGTAGCTACTAAAACTTGTGTTTTTGGTTATGAAATGCAACCTATTCTTGGCAATCCTCACTGTTAGTCCTCTTTCCCCAGTACGTTTCTGGAACTAGTAGATGCTTTGGTTGTTTGCGATCTGGACTTCTGGTTTCTTAACAAATTAAGGATGTCACGTAATTAAAGATTTAATTTTTCTAGTTAATCAAAAGTAAAACAACAAGACTTGGGAAGCTCTACTTTGAATATTTGTTGAATCTATTTTTATTATGGTTTGCTTTTGGGAGAAGTCACCAGTTTATTGTTCTTACGTAAATCGCTCCGGGTATCATAGAGTTACACTCATGACTGTCTTCTTACCTTTTTTGCAGACTTATATCTTGTTTCGTGAGTATTGGTTTCAATGGGGACGCCTAAACAATTACATCAATGTAATGGGGTATCATCCTGAATATCTTGAATGTTACATGAAACTAAAGGATCATCTTTTTCGTGGTGACTTGCCATTACCTTATCCAGATCGTTACTATATAGCCATTATTGTAAGTTTCACTGTCTAAAGTATTCATGATTGGTCGCGTTCACTCTTTGTGAGATTTGAATGAATCAAACAGTATCTATATCGACTGGTGCTATCACAGACCATATTTAAGGTTTCTAGGGACATGTATCTTTCAGTTTTGAATAGCTGTCGTCTAGTATTTAATAAGTAATTTAGTCAGGGTGTTTGTCAAGTCTTATTGGGGCCATTCACTGTAATCAGTTCATCATCGACCTGTTTCGTACAAATACTATAATACAAACCATTGAATTACGGTTTTCATAGCAGATGATTTTTAACTGTACGTGGGGGTTCTGTATACCAATCAATATTGTTTATCAGAGTGCTCATTTTTTTGTAACCAAACATTAAAAGCTATTGACATGGTGCTGCGAACTTGCGCAATAAAAAGTAGTATCGAAAGGAAAATGCCTAATTCACGATTATATCATCACTGATGTCCCCCCTAATTGTGTTATGTTTGTAGGTCTGGGTTACTATTTTCTGTGTGTCAAAGCAATGATACGACACCATATGTAAAATAAAAGAATGCTAGTCACTAACTGTCAGTTTGTTTATCTTTTTTGGAAACTTTTGACTTCAAAGACAGTGGATATCGATAGATCTAATGCTTTTTTTAAACTTGTATTAGGCTTCCCATTTTTGAGTAGCAATTAAGGCACGTTAGAACCGCTTGTCACTAAAGTAGTTAAATATAATTCACTCGTGCTACATTAGTATGTTGCTCAGTTGATCATTTTCATGCTTATTTAATTTTCTCGTGTCCATCGCGAGTCTTTGAATGCACATTTTCCCAACTCGACCTTTGCTTTTGAGTAACTCGGTGTTGTGAACGTATACCTTTCAGCCGTTCCATCTTGAATCCTAACTTGGTTATCAAGGTTCAGCTAGCCGGGTAATATCGCTAATCTCGTCTTAACCCAGTAAAAAAAGGATATATTATTTCTATTATAATACACTTTAAAGCCTTAAAACCATATTGACCTACATGGTATGTCATGTGAGTAATTGACTTCAGTAATTAAAATCGTTGCTTGTTTTGCTCGGTGAATTGTATGGCATTTTTCAAGCAATTGTGACAGAATATGAATGATATAATCTTAGTAACTATCTCTGGTGACCCAACAGATGGTATTGTCGATCTGGTTTTCAATAATTTTCAGGTCATAAAAGAATATTTACTAACCCTTTATTGTTGGTATTATCTAACAACCTCAAACTTAGATTTTGTTTAACCAACAAAAAAATTTGATCAAGACAATCACTTATATTGCTTTAAGTACTAAGCTGTGCTGCAAAACTACGGAGACCTCTGATATCTTGGCAGACTGATCGTTACTTCTGCATAAAAAGGCGAGAATTGAGTTTATTGTAAGTGTATTCAACTATGAGTTTGATGTCAAAATGCAGTTATTTTCTACACCGAAAAAATGTGCTTCAACGAGAATTGATGTAGCTATATCAATTATGGTAGTTAACAGTGATGTTAGCGACTAACTATTGCTCGAAAGTGTTGCTGCTGTAGGTACGTCGCATTAGTGGCCGAAAAATTTGCACAACTATCACATTGTGGACTGACTGGAGCTACACCTATACTCTATTCGATCCCGGTTTAGTAGTTCAGAGGGTGCGCTCACTCGCGAAATCGAAGGTGCTGGGTTCGATTCCTGGACTCAGGGTCATTAATCCCTACTGGTAATGAGTCTCATACAAAACGGCCACTCAGTGTTTAAGGGTTTCCGATAGTTATCTAACTTAGATCTGTTTGTTGTTTAAATGAAGATATCACATAATTATTAGGTTCTTTCTACTTATCGTCCATTCTGTCTAAACTGTTTACTAGCGTGCTCTTGCTTCATCCTGTTTCCAGCTTCGGAACAAGTTGTAAATACGTCCTCGTCTTTCAGTTTTTTACAATTGAGTACCTCTCCCTCATTTCATCTGGAAAATACAAAAATCTGTAGGTAAATGGACTTTACCTTTCAGATTTCTAGCTTAGTCCTAGAACTAAATAACTGCAATTTGCGAAATTGTAAATTGTTATTATTATGTATAAACTTTTTCGTTCAGCCTTTAATGCTTTCTTCTACTCACAATATTGGTCTTGTTATTTAAATATTGATTGTATTCTAGGCAGCTGCACAACAACGGTGTATTTACCTAGTTCTTTTTTTCGTGCGTCAATTCATTAGTTCTGGTGGCCCTTTGTCGTGGTTACAGGGAGTACAGTATGGACCCCCAAAGTGGCGCCAACTATGTGGGTTGAACAGGGATCTCTCAGATCGTCCTTGGAAGATTACAGCTGTAGGTTTGTCATTTTATATCTGTGCACGGTTATGCTTCTTATCTAAGTCTTCAGTTTAATTTTAGTAAAGAACGTTCCTCCAAAGAATTATGAAGTCGAGCTTCACTGTTTAGCGCTGGTGTTGTAAATTTTAGTGATTTTGTATCCACTACTCACTTACCAGATGAATTTTTGTTATTTTTTAGAGTTATATCAGTTTACGATTCCTCTAAGTTTTGCAGGTTAGTTCAATTCGTAGATAATATCCGTTATGACATTAGTTGAATTATCATTAAAAATCAAGGAGAACTGGACAGTTGTTTCATCCCATCATGGGACTCCTCGTCATTACTCATCCTCAGTCCCACATGGGACTGAAATCAGGACGTTCTAGTCTCACAGTGAGCACCTATCCATTAGATTGTGAGTTGGCGTTCAATGGTGCACGTTTCCAATAGTGGCACAGAGATTAACAAATGGGATTGATGACAACTATTTCACTTTCGACGTGTCTGAAATTTACAGGTCACGCTTTCCCACTAGAAATTCAGAAACTCATATCGAAGTAAATCAATAGTAAGCTTACGATTATAGCTTTCATGTGGAGGTTTCTCGGAGATTTGTTTAATTTGTGACCGATCAATCTTTGTTGGGGTATCATCTTCAAATTCATTTAAATGTTCATATTCATGTGGATTTATGTTTAAATCATTCAGTTCAGATTGGGTTGGAAATGCAAATCATGTCCCACTTACTTCACTTTCGTGAATTATACATAACTTCCTGGTCTATGAAGCTCGTTGCGTTGTCCGGAATTTCGTGATTTCCTACATCTTCACTTCGGTTGATGGTTTGATTTAAAACTAATAAATCTCCAGTGTTAACCGTTTTTTTAATGAGACAGCTTCTTAATAAAATATCGGAAGTTTTGCTTTTGATTAACATCGGTGCTAGATAATCTGTACTGAATAAAGCTGCGTTGGTCCAAGTTGTCATACCATAATAGCACTATGAGATCGAATTAACAAGATGAATGACAAAAGAATTTTAATAATGTAGTAGCAATGATAACAACTTAACATTGAGAATATGGTACGGAAAGGCATGGTGAGAAAGTATCTATAAAGGAATACTGGAACTCGAGATGTAGGCGATAATGAGCGAGGGGATTTACACCATTTTGTCCTATTCTAAGCCGTTTTACCAGAACTCTCCATACTAATCGCGGTTATCGCGCAAACCCTAATCACATAGCCTGCTACCTATGCCAGTAGTTATGTTATTTATAATTCATATGGTTTAATCCGAATAAGTATCACTGAGGCAGCAGATGTTAATCAGCTTACCACTTTAAGCCTTACACTTAGGGAAGCAGTTGCTTCAGTTTACTTATATTGACAATTTTGATCATTCTTAACTATGTAGTCACTTCTGACCGATTTATTTAAGTAGCAAAGTTGCAAACAGATAGAATTAATCAAATCAGATACTCGGGTAGCTCGCCTCTTCCCCGTCTAATTTAAAAGGAACCAACGTAATATTGAGTCCAAGTGAATCCTTGAGACAGGATTAAAAGCCAGATAGTTTACTTTCTAACGAAGGGAGCTAACGGCATAAATATTATCACAATAGTACGTGTTTCGGCCACATCCTTTAAAGTGTAAACATGTCCTCATTGCATGTTCAATAGATTTTTCAATCTCATAATTGCAAATGGAATTAAAATTCCATTGAAGGTTTTTATAAAGTACAACTTTTTCATCGAACATGCCTACTTTCAGGATTATTTCAGTTCAACATATATTCGGAACTTTGAGAGGACATTTGTGTTGTGTGACTTAAACAGAGCTCGCACATATTTTATGGAATATGTGGTGAACAATTTCTTGTAGACATAATGCATTAATGCGGCAGTTGGTTGATTGTTCAAGCTCCTCGAATAATAGTCATGTAGTCCTGACAAATGTTTCTCAAGGCCTCGAGTACATAAAACAATTGTACTTGACTATTGAGTTTCATGAACAATCATTTTATTATCGATTTCAGTCTGGAATTAGAATTATACCAACTGACATGATATATATTTCCCGACTCACCAGACCTTCTTGTGATTGAACGTAAGGGTGGGTAAGTGAGTCCATAAAATCTCATTAATCAATGTCGCTCATGAAGTTTCCCCATTTTTCATAAAAAAATATTCATTCATGTTATCGTAAATACGTGTAATACATTAAATTACATATTCTATTATTGTCTTATTGAAAAAGCAGTTTATAAATTAAATCTCTTCATCCACATAACTTTGTACTTAATAACAGACATGTTACATTTCCCTTTTCCCAGTGCCTATTTCAAGTACTGGTCATCCATCTTACACAATCTTTGTTTTACTGTCTCTAACAATTCATCCTTTTAACTCTCTTTAGGATGATATTTACAACCTAACTCATGGAGGAGATTCGAATCCATTAAAAGAAGCTTTATCATTATCTGAATTAATGCATGTTGTAGCTATCCTGTCTCATGTTCACGCTTTAGCTTGTTTCATATTTGGTTGTGGGATTCGTCCTGAAATTGATAATTATGATGGATTAATAAATCTAAATGTAGATAATTGTAACGAATCATACATATATAACAATCAAACTAGCAATGGAAGTTCCCAAAATAATCTTCATGGTTCTGAAAATGGGAGTACATGTTCCTGTTTAGTTGAACCATGGGACGATCATGTAAGTTTAACTTTCTTGCTATTTGTCTCAGTAAACTCTTTTACGGTCGATTTACCCAGTCATTTTATTCTTGATTCTCATACAAGGTGGTGGTACATATCAATCCTGCAATACATACTTTTATCTGATCAAAATTTGTTTCAAACTAATATTTGCCAATGTGTTGAGAAGAGTTTGTTTTTATTCTGAGTCTGCTATCAATGTAAAGCAAGACAAAAGGCAGGAGGAATGTGTATTAATTGCGAGACGTTACAGAGTATTTTTATATACATAACCTTCAATTGTTCATATCCATCTTTCGATTTGTTCTACCATCTAACTGTCTTCTCGTCTGATCTCCAAGCGTTCCGCCAACGCCTTTCTTTCGATGCACTGAAACTCTTCACTCCGTCTGACAACTTTGACGTCACGTTTCACCACATACTACTTGCAAACATCATTGTGAGTAGCGTCCACTACATCGGCAGTACATTTGTTACACCTATCCTCATCTGTAACAAGTTGAATAAATGATGGAGTTGATCATTTGTCATTAGCTCAAATTTACTTCGCTATTGTGGGCTTACTAACCATTTCTTTACGCGGAAGTATTCTCATTAATAAGTCTGTCGTATCGGCTGCTGTTTCATGAGAATACGGTTTGTCTAAAATTAATCGATTTTACTTTTTCTGTTTTCATTTGAGAGTCTTTGTTTTCTGAAAATGCCTTCAAACACTCACAACCCTCGCGGCTGTTATATCACTTCTGTTGCTTGGCTGATCTTTTACAATCACTGAAAACCGTAGTAGTAAGCTACACCTCATCAAAAACTAACAACTGGAGGTCCTTTTTCAAAATTGATTATGTAGTATATTCCCTTATACTTAACACAGTCATTAATTCCACGGTGATGTCGAATTTTTAGTGACTTTTGGGAGGAAATTTTGTGATCCGATACTATTTTTAATCCACTCAATGTGTAAAATGTCAGTTTACATGGAAATATTACTATATTTCGGTTTCACTTGATAAAAATGTTTATTCTAGAGTGTTAATCAATGGTAACCTATAAGTAATCATGGAAATGTCTCATCAACTGAACTTAAACCTACTGCAAAATAATACAAAAATTAAAGTAATACCGACCAACTGAAAGTTGTTTCTCTGAAAAACATTATTATGTTGCTAGTGATTTATCGGACTTTTCAACATACAACAGTAAAGCCCCCCCGAATTCCCTGGTACGACCGAAGGTGGGCAGAATCAACCCTCCTTCTCGAAATGCTCATACATTGCCACAGGTGTACAGCCACTGACAGGGAAGTCATACTCACTGCCTTCTCGCGGCGAGGGTGTTGTTTACGAAATTGAGAGGACGAAAAGCGAATATCTGGCTCTTCAAACGGGTTGGTGGACACAGAGGGTCCACCTAGGGGAGTTGGAGAACTCTGATCCCAAACCAATGGTGTACATGGGCTCCAGGATCCTGAGGGAACAAATGACATATGAACCTATCGTTGGTCACCAGCTACCATGGAACTGCATTTCCTATAGTTGCACCACTGCCTTGTGGAATAGACCTCTAGGTCAAAGATTCGGGGAGTGGCCCCCTAAGAAGACCACCTTCTTCGGTTCGGCGAACCAGGCGATAGCACAGCCCTAACACAAACCAATGATAACTACTATTGGAAAAATTTCTCTTGCTTCAACGCTCACTTAGACAAATCTTATTCACAACTATATGATAACATTCGTTTTTATTTCTTTTATACTACGTCACTTATGTATTCCCCTTTATTCTCATTTTGCGTATTTTATTTTTCAACTTATACAATAGCTCACCTGTGGTGGAAACCCTGTCTTGTCTAAACGATCTCGAGTCACTGACTGGTCGAAAGTTGAATTCTACCACCGAATACGAATACTGAAACAGTCTTTCTGAAACCACGCATACCATTCAAACTGGCTTCCATCAACGTTCGCACACTAATGCAGATCAGTCATCAGATAGGGTTGGGTATGTCTTTAGAAAGTCTCAATATCGATGTCCGTTGTCTATCCGAGACCTGTATTCAAGACTCTAGTGAAGTACTACAAATTCGCTTTCCATCTGTTGCTTCGAATAGCTTGTTTTGTGTGCGTTAATCCGGGGACTCCGTGACATCGTCTGGTTTTTCTGGCATTGATGTCGCACTAGGCACTAGAGCTGAGGTAGCACTGATCAATTGGATTCCCATTAACAGTCGGTTATGTTAGTCAGTCAGTCACAATGTAGAACTTCGTACGTACGTACATCAGTTCGAGTTGTCATACCACATTAGCACAGAGATGCAGTTGACGATTCAAATCCCATAGTGGTAGAAGTAGTAAAAGTATAAGCAGTAATCACAAAGATTAGGGTTTGAAGATGTTATTCAAGGAGTATAATACAGTGAAATAAATTTGGAAAGAGAAAAAGAGACATGAAGAATTAAGAAGATTAGAATTTGGCAAAACACGACGAGTGGATGCACCTTCGCCATTGCAAACGATTGTAAACCATGTCATTCAAGGTCTCTAACCATCAATTGCTATCATCTTGCGGATCCCAACCAGGTAGTCTACACCTACCAACATGGCTCAGTCCACTTGTCAGTGGCTTCATGGATTTGTGCCACGTTTTGGTCTCGCCGCCCATAGCTTTCTTCCAACCTACTCCTACACCATAAAACATTGCATGTCGGGGCAGTCGGTGGTTGGGCATACGTAACACGTGTCCCAGCCATCTCAACTGATGAAGTTTCACTACTTCATCAATCGATTTGCCATCCTTGCGGGGTACCCGTTTCCTAGCGACTGCATTACTTACCCGGTGGTCCCAGGATATACGAGCAATGCTTCGAAGACACCTATGATCGAATACTAGCAGTCTACGAATATCCTCTACTCTTATCGGCCATGTTTCACTGCCATAAAGTAGGACGGAACGAACTGTTGCTCAGTAAACTCGTCCTTTGATTGGTAGATGGATGTCTCGCCTACGCCATAAATGACGCAAGTCGGGAAAACCTAGACGAGCCTTCTATATCCGTGTTGAGATTTCTTCACACACCAGACCACAAGGGCTGATGAAACTACTAAAATAAGTGAAGTGGTCGACACGCTCAACTACTTCACTCCTTATCATTAGTTCAGGTGTCGATGCAACCCAATCATGAAGTAACATTTTGCATTTCGAAGGGAAGAATCTCATTCTGAACATACCTGCATTGTTGCTTATAGTGGTCGAGAGACTCTGGATTTTATCAGTGTCTTCACTAAATAGAACTATGTCATCGGCGTATTCTAAGTCAACAAGTGAGTCTCCTGGTAAAATTTCAACTCCTGGAGATTTAGATGATGAAAGTGTTCTCTGAAAGCATGTCAACGACAAAGTTAGACAAGAATGGAGAGAGTGGACAGCCCTGACGAACACCACTTGAGGTAATCAATTCTGATGACAGTTCGCCATAGGCTCTCACTCGACCAGTTATGTTCTAGTGGAGAGCCTTTATGAGGTTGATGTACTTTTTTGGTACTCTTTTAAGTAACAAACACTGTCATAGAACCCCACAATCAACGGAGTCAGACGTCGCCTTAAGGTCGAGAAATACTTCGATTGTGGGATGTCTGAATGTGTCTAAGTTCTAGGACCTGACGTAGAGTGAATATCTGGTCTACGCAACCACGTCCAGATCGAGAACCAGACTGGTTTTCTCTAGTTTGCTCTTTACGAGCTTTGTTTAGGCGTCCAAGTATTATTGAAGCTAATATTTTAGACACTATATTAGTCAAACTGATTCCTCTGTGATTGTCTCAAGAGGACTTTTGTCCTTTCTTATAGACTGGCACAATCGGTGATTGGGACCAGTCAGATGGAATTACGTCCAGTTCCCAGATTCTACCTAAGACCTCAGTCAATTTCGCTGCTAGTACTGGACCGCCAGTATATATATATATATATATATATATATATATATATATATATATATATATATATATATATATAGTAAATTAAGGCAATATCGAGGCATTACGCACAGTATACACATATGCCAGTAAAAAACTGAACAATTTTAGTCCGTAGCATCAATGGGAAGATACGAGTAAACAATACCAAGTGAATTTAAACTTCACCCCATCGCACAAGCAAGTGGCAATGAGAACTCAGTAGCTAATTGGATAACGCGATGGCGTTTAAAGTGAACAGTACTGGGTTCATAGTCGCAGAGTGGTCATCAACTCTGAGATACAGGTATAAACAGCTGACGAGTCCAAGATAGGACGAAAAGGCGCGCGTCCTGGATTCCACTCTTAGCAACCATCCATATTTGTCTACGTAGTTTTAAATTTTGTTTTCTAATGGATGGCAAAGTTTAGTAACATTCTACCATGTTATTCTAAAGCGTATGCCCATTGGTAACTGAATTCCAGATGGATTCTCTTAAGTTTCAGTGAGTTATGACTCGAAGATTTTGATCTCTATCTATCAAATAAAATTCCTCATTATCTTCCAGATTTCAGAAAACGGAAATAATAATCATCAGGACTCACGCAATGATGAACCATCTGATGTAGATGGAAAATTACGAGCTTCCAAATTACTGGAAATCATCCAGACGGAAGATTTAAGTTGGGAAGATGTCGCAGAAGATATTGTTGCTGAACAATTTCTAACCGCTATCATATCTAATAATCAATGTGAGTTAGATTCAATCTGTTATATTTCACAATTAGTTCTTTAATGATTAAAGCCTATTTTGTTTGTTCAGGATACCAAAAATTCAGCAGTCATGGCATTCTTTTTTTAGTAACTTCACGCGTAATTCTTTAAATTCTAAATTGTCATTTTTGTAATCACTAAGCAAGGCTACATTATTTTTATCTACCCCTAAAAATGTCAGAGTTACGCTCTTAAAAAGGTTGTAAGTTCGTGTTTGATAATCAAATAAAGAAAAACAAAATAATAAGTTAAATGAATCCTTAGCGGTTGGTGGTTAATTCAATTATCTATCGGGAAGTATTGACCCTCATGAATACTAGGTAAGTATTTAAAATCTAATAAAGTGTAACGACTGACAATGTTTTATAAATCATGGATTATAAGTTATCAATGATAATACAGCCTTTAGTATCATACCTTCATTGGTTATTTATTCATGGATGACTGTTTTATATTTCTTTTTGTGTATTTTTTAATTATGTTCTTTACCGGTTAGTTTTATCCTCAAATCTGATGGAAGTGGTGTTAATTTCATTCAAACACAATATTTCACACATTAAAAATCTGTTTACAAATTACAGTCAATCAGAATTATTTCGTTTTCCACTTTATATATCTTCATGGCCCTTTCACCTTTCGTTTATCGGTTTCTGTTCTGGTTTAATAAATGTACATTTCTAAAATCCACTCGTAATTTGTGAACTTAAAAGGTGGATTCCATATTTTGAGAGATAAATTCTTATGAATAATTAAAACTGTTCGTTTATATCTTATAATCAATTTACTTTTCATAATTAAAAATGACTTTTACCAAAAATGTAAAGCCATCTAGTATTGCTTATTAATTTTCAGTGGATTCTGAAGCTGTCTTCCCATCAAATAATATGATGAAGCATATCGAAAAGCTCTCTTATCATCCACTCATCTCACGTTTCTTAGATTCTCCACATTCTGGTTACAGAAATTTCGATGCTCGTCCATTTCATGCAACTGTAAGTTCAATTAAATCATTCTATTATTATTATCATTATTATTATTATTATTATTATTATTATTATTATTATGTGTTAGTATTAGAGTTCTTATTAAGCCTGTTATGGACCATTTAGTATAAAATACAAGTTTGAAATGAGTTCTCGATTTATTACATTAAAAAAAATTGACGGGGTTTGTTGTTGGTAGTGTAGTGAGATTTTTCTAATCAACTGATATCAGTTATTTGAAAAATCACTGAAAAGCGAAGAACATAGAGTAACTATTGTCTTCTTTTTTAAAACTACTTAGTCATGTGCACCCACTCTCCTTCTCCACTGCCATCAAGTTGAAAAAATCTTCAAAAACCATGTTGTTGCTCATTGCGGATTAATCCCAAGTTAGATTATTCGATGCTCTTGTGGAAACCTATTATCTGTCCAGTTCAATAATCACAGATGAAGACGAATTACATACAGGATTTTATGATAACTTGTCTGTAATACTAGTAGAACGATATTAGAATTGTTGATTGGTGTCTTGAATATTCTCAGCTGATTAGTTTCGAGCATAGATAAAATAACTGTTTAATATCCCTTAGTGTTCTGTAGTTTTTTCATTTGTGATAATCATCACCATTTGTTCGCCCCAAAACCAAGTGAATAGTAAGTAAGGATCATTTAACCATTCCGTTCTTTCCAGGTGGTTCTTCCAGTAATACCTCTTGACTTGATCATTCTATCCTTTTTTTTCGGTAATATAATGATTTGAAGTGTCACTTCTTACGAATATTTCATATATATTGACCATTTATAATGAAAAATTTTCTTTACATCATACATTCACTTGAAAAATACAACTGATTGATCAACAAACAGTCGCAGAAAATGAAACTGATCAATTCCTTTTTTGCAAAACTGAGGTTCAATACTCCTTTTACTGATTTTATTCTCTCTCATACACATAGATGATAGTTTAAAGAAACAGTTTATTGTTATGGTTTTTCGCGGTAAATAAGATGACTTATAATGATGATTACGAACGGTGGTCACAGTAGTAACAGTAGTAGTATTGGTCATCTCAGATAAGGGTACAGTTTTATTGACGTATTATTTTTAGGAAGATGTCAGTTTCCACTATAAAATTTCTTAATATTTTGTATATTGGCTTAGTTTATATTTATTGTATGCATTCATAATAAGGCCTACTATCTCTTTAAATCATTGTTAACCGTTGCTTTCAGTTCATTGTTGTGAAAAAAATAAGTGAATAAATACTTCATATGTCTAGAGGCCGGATACCTATGTAAATAAACAATATATAAGTATTTGCTCAATCACCGACTTCCCTATTAACTCTTAATGTTCATTGATTATTATTATTATTATTATTCTCACTTTTTCTTGTTAAATTATGTGAATGATTGGCACGCATAATTTATGTGATTTGATCCTTTACTATCGAAATAGTTCATTTCCTTTCGAGATGTAACCATTATTGGTGTAGGTGGTTGAGCGCCTAGGTAAATACTATTTTTGATTTCCAAATGTTTCAGTGATAAGTAACATTTCTCACGTGTGAGTTTGACTATGCGAATTTAATTCAATTACTTTATAAATATAAGTTTTTGATTAAATTCAATTTAATCCTATCATAATCTTTTTCTCCATGAACTTCATATTCTAGGAGTATTCATGGCAAGAAGAAGGATTACCTCTAGCTGATCGTCTGTGCACTGAGCTAGGTTCCCTTTTGGATGAGAAATTCCGAAATGCTTATGATTTGACTTATAATACGTAAGTATATTTTTTAAAATTGCTTATTACTCTATTGTATTGCGTTTTGATTATATTCGAGTTGTTTTCTTACTATAATTAGCTGCCGTATAGAAGGACGAGTTTTGGTATTTGTTTGATTCGTAAAACAATCTAACTCCTTTGACTTCTTGTGTATGATATTCAGTTGTTTTTCCAAAGAATGACTTCATTTGTTTTGGAACTAACCATATGATTTGATCTGTAACAATATGAACACCCAAACTGTCTTTATTGTGTTGTAAATAAGACATCTGGAAAATGTTATCTTAAGTATTCAAATATTTCTAACAGTGACTATATCACATTTAAGCGTAGTAACTTCCATTCACCCAGTGTAATTGATATTTTTATCTCTGTCACAACTTGAGGGAGAGGGTTTTAAGGTTTGTTATGAATGTTTGTTGATAACATGGTCTATAAAATACCTACTATTTGAAATTCTTTACTTTGATGCAGTAAACTACAGGTTCCAACTACTTCGGTTTTTGTGGCATGGTGGTTATATCAGTCTTTGTATCTTTGAGGGTATGTATAGAAACCTGCACTTAATGAGTTACAGTGTTTCTATGAATGGAGGTGCAAACTGTTTATCACTAGATAATACACATTACCGGAATATATTTAATTATCAGAATGGGGATTTTTGGAGACTAGTAATTTTAACAGTTGGATTCATTAGTCGATCTAAGCTAGACCACTATTGAAAACCTGGAAGCACTAGACGGACCTTTTGTCAGTATGAGACTTCTCAGCAGGGCGCGCCCACGATTCCGCATGAGGAACTTGAACCCAGGACCTTCCGTCTCGCGCGTGAACGCTTAACCTCTAGACCACTGAGTCGTCATCCAACGGTGTTAATGTTTAACTTCAATCAATCCATGATCTTGCGCAACCCTTCATCCATTGTCTGTAGTAGGTAATTGTCCCACACCCGACACGGATTGGGCTCTGCTGGTTGTTAACATCTTCGGACGACGACTCAGTGGTCCAGAGGTTAAGCGTTCATGCGCAAGACGGAAGGTCCTGGGTTCAAGTTCCTCA
>NC_031502.1:28959979-28981400 GCF_000237925.1 Schistosoma mansoni | reverse complement strand
ACTCAGTGGTCCAGAGGTTAAGCGTTCATTGGACAAGAGCGGAAGGTCATGGGTTCAAGTTCCTCATGGGGAATCGTGGGCGCGCCCTGCTGAGAAGTCTCATACTGACAAAAGGTCCGTGTAGTGCTTCCAGGTTTTCAATGGTGGTCTAGCTTAGATCGACTAATGAATCCAATTGTTAAAATATATTTAACTGATAACTTCTAGAAGCCGAATTGTTGAAGCAAGCCTCCTAATAAATCAACATTGAAAGACAACCCATCTGGCTGTTGAAATGCTTTCCCTCTTTCGTAAATATAATGTGTTTGTACTGACGCTTGCTGGTTCGCATGATTGCTGTTCGAACAATCATAAATTGATAAATACAAAGATAGGACTAAATTAACAAAGTTATACTCTCTCTCTTCCACTGGTGTATCATTTTATTGTTGATTTAATCGATCGGTATCATTTTAAAATGGAAATCTTATTAAATAGACTGGCTTTGTTAAAGTTTAATCGGTTTTTATTTAGCTGATGTTATAATTAATTAATAGTAGGCATTAATTGTCCACCGATATGTTTAATGAGAACGAAATTTGTGTTTTGGAGTGTGAGTGAATTCAATTTCGGCATATTTTGTTTTTACATATTCTAGGTTCGTTTGGTGAATTAAAAAAAAACTATGTCCACTCGTAATTTGATCAGTGATTCATTCATTTCAAGCAATTAATTTTTATTCATCTATTCACAAGTTTGAACTTTACCACCATTTTGGGAGATTCGCTAGTATTTTATGTTAGGCTTTGCAGAAAATAAGCGTGAACCAGTAGAATACATAAATTTGATTATCATCAAGCATGATAGGTTATAATACCCTTGTCCTCATACAAGCTTAAGTACTCTCAGATTAGTTAAGTCTTAACAGTGCCATTTTATCCCGTAGTTATTCGCTTATATTTTTGTTTACAACTTGGTTAAAGTGTACTGTACTGACAACCTTGAGCTGCCTATTAGCCAACCAGAAAATAGGTTTTATCTATAAAAAAAATTAACAAAAAGCACTAAAATTATGGTGAGTAAATAGCCTTGGTATGACCAATGAACCCTTGCATGTTGCGTTATTTATTATAGTAAACAGAGAAGGGTTAAGTTCAATTACTAATAATACTTGAGCTAAAGTTGTAAATAAGTGATAAAGTTTTCATCATGAACTGAGTTCAGCTATAATGGAAAAAGCTAGGGTAAGATATTCGGGGGTAGGTTAGGGTTATAAATCAAGATTAGGGTTATGATTTTCATCATGGGCTAATATCAATGCAATGACGCTTTCTCACCCTTTTGTTTATGAACTTACAAACGCTAGAGTTGAGATTGCGAACTAGGAATTAGAGAGGCTAAACAAATATTCTTTATGAATTGAATCACATTAAATACTCCCATAGACAATTTGTATCAGAAGCAAGTATTTCTCGCAATTTATCTTAAGTACCCTGTCACATTCACTGTGTGAATGCATTTAAGGTACTTTTTATAAAAAAAGCAATATATTGACAGTTTTTACTTATTTCAAAGTAAGATGCATGTTATCCTTCATTGTACATTGAATTCCAGAGAGGCAGTCTTTCACTTCTGATTGGTTTACTCAAGGCAATCAGTTTAGCATGCTTTTACTATTCATTTCTTTCACTGTGCTTGTTGTTAATATAATTTGAGCTGTTCGTTGAAATAAGGTGTACAGTCTTCTTCGTTTCGCCTTTTACAAATTGTAAACTGTTGAGAAATTATAACTTGTTTGGTCGATTGAAATACGAAGTACATGAATTATTGTAAAGAAATTCTCAACCGAATGAAGATTGGATAAAACATGAATAGTATAATTATATTCCAGTAACAAAAGAATACATAAAAATTTATATTTGTTTTTGTTATTGAGACAAAGTTGAGGATTGAGAGTGTACTAATTTTCTTGATATTGACTCTTAACAAGTTAACATGCTTTACTCTTCGGAAACTCATTAAAACTTATAGCTACTGGAAACATATGGAGGAATACATTTAAGCATTTTATATATCTACCGGGATTGATCGACTTCTGTTTAGGATGTCAACAGCATCTGTGTATGACTATAGTTTGATTAATACGTTGATAAGCGATTCGCCAACCAGAATCCTGGCTATAATTTCTTCATCCCCGCGTTTACTATTTTCAACTATTATAAGTATTCTAAGCCTCGACCAATTATTCGTTGCGACTAATGAGTTTAGCCTCGACCCAAGGCTAGATAAATCTTAGTTTCTTTTGGTCCAGAATATATGCCCTTCTCATAGCCCAGTCTTCAGTTCGATAATACAACACAGCAAACAGTAGTGCTGCAGTATTATATCCATCTCAAACACTCAGTATATGTACATGGATTATCAAATCCCAAGTACAGTCATGTTGTAAGTTGCAGCGAACGCACCAAATAGTACGTAATTAAGGAATAGTAAATCGTATCACAACAGTTGGAAGGTCCAAATGGAGCTCGCAATATAAGGGATATAGAAATACAATAATCCAATTGTTTATTAATTACATAATAAAAGTATAATCAATAATAATCCGTAAAATAGTCCCATAAGTTTCAGTGTCTTCAATATTTACCCCGTTATAATAGGCTAAAGGAAACTGTTCTCGAATAATGTTTATTTTATCGTTCGAAGAAATTGGTAGTGGTTCTATGGAATCAGCAGTTTAGTGAATAACGCGTTGGCCTTAAAAACGATTTACGGGTCGTTTGAGTCCACTTTCTGGACTGGGTTTAGGTGAAAATGAGGGGAAAATCATCTAATACAGTTGTCGTCTAGTACCTATTTGATCCAATTGTATCTATTGCAAGAGAGGAATATTTCTGATCATCCTTCCTGAATTCATTGTCCACAGTATCACCACAAACTCTTTGTGGGAAAATATGCAAGTATGTTGTCTATCGATTGTCTGTGATTTATCATAGTATAGAAATTCTACTTAAATAGGTAGTAATTTCTTCATAACTGTCTTACAATTAAAACTTGTAACTTAGGTTCTGTTGTCGTTTAAAACTGAAAACTGCCTTATTTTCCTCGATTTCGTTAATAATCTCGTAACTATTTTTATTTTTTCATATTTCTTTCTTAAGTCTAAACGGGATTCAAAACGTCGATACTTCTCTTTATCGTCGTACAGTTTGGAATGAAGTGCAAAGTTTTTTCGGTATATGTCATGATGATTTTCGTTATGATCGTGTAAATCGTTTGTTAACTAATTCACAACGTGCCTATTTAAAATTATGTTCCACTTTCCCAGTTGCTGTTTATACAATACAAAATCTCAAATTTGAAAATATTTTCCCTGCCCTATCATCTTCGGAAATGGTAAGTAGCGATTTTTCACCATTCCGTTTGTCTGTTCATTAATGCTGTTGAATATCTGAATTTACTATTGCCCACCATTCAGGAAGCTTCTTTCAATATATTGCACAAATAGATTAAAGATGTTCGTTAGAATGACCAGTTTTATAACTGTAAAGTGTGGATTGTTTTTAGATATCAGCTTCTGTTACTTGTAATCTGCACCGCGGACTAACTGTAGTTAGAAAATAGTTAAAAGCTAGGGAGCACTGAATGGTCGTTTCATCCTAGTATGCAAGTCCTCAATTGTGCACATCCACAACCCCACTGGAAATCGAACTCAGCATCTTCAGGCTTTTCGGCAGGTGCTCAACCTTAAAACCATCAAGTCAGGATGCAGCTCAAATTTTAAAAAAATCTTCACTTTCAGCCATTGAATTCAGATATTTGAATCTCGTGCTTTAGCTTAACTTATCTCTTTTTAGACAAACATCCAGGGTCAGTTGTTCTTGGCTTATGATTTATTATTATTTCTTACATCCCCTATTTTTTATTATTTATTTTTTCAACTCTTTTGGTCATAGATTCATGTGATCCTTATGATTATTGAGGCTAGGCAACAAGCTTGTTTATCGTATATCCTTCGAGCGGTTTCTCAATGTCAAGTCAGAAACAATTGAATATATATATATATATATATATAATGTATTTCTCCATTAATATTTTCGAGCAGGTTTGTCGATTTCATAATTTTACATATACAGAACGCTTATTTTTTCAAAGATTTTTTAAAACTGATAATTAGTAGGTAGTTTAGCAGGATAAATGAAGCAGTATTACTGTCAGATGAGTAGACATGTTTTAACGCAACAAAATAAATGTAGTGATGAAGCGAAATGATTAATTAATTTATTGATGAGGGTGGGGAGGCAGTTTACAATATGAACCTGAATAAGGGAAGAAAATATGTGGTTGTGATATGATACAGTATATCGCTTGACGAGGATGTCTACTATCCCCATTCCTGTTTTACTTCGTGTGTATTCTTCCACTAGTTACAATTTTTCCTATTTTTCCAAAGGTTTAATGTGATGTGTGCACGTATTTGGATTAACTTTATTGACACTGCCATTTACGCTCGTTTAATTGATCTCATTGAAAAGAAGTGAATTTATATGATCACTTAACAATTCTGTTTTGTACCTATGAGATTTTAAATGTTTCTATCCTCGATTGGTTTTTTACCTAAATCTAGTCACTCAATCAAAGAATTACTAGTTAAGCTTATAGATTGCATCACTTATTTGCTCCATTTTTATTTAGTTACAGTTGTCTGCACTTACAGATGGACTTTTAATATTTACTCAGAAAACTGATCTGCTCTTCACTGACAACCCGCATCACATGCAGATTCAATAGTGCTGAAATATCTGTATGAATTCTCATTTACTGAATAGTATTATACGTTACTTAATTTCATATCCATAAAATATGGTTGTTGACGAGTAATATCTTAAGAAGACTATCGATATTAATTATAGATAAGTAAAGTGTCAACTGCTTCTAATTCAACCATCAAGTAATATTAATTGATATTAAGTAAAAGTTTTGTATGTGATTTGGTAAAGCTTCAAAAGTATTGGCACTCGATTAAAATATTCCAGATCTATTTTGCGCATATATATTCACTGTTTATTCATGTATACGATGGTATTTGGATAAAAGGCATTATTATTTTTACTAAGCCAAAACAGCGTTACTAGTTTGCTTACTATAGAGTTATTCTGAGCCTAATTGATGAGATCCCATTTATAATAGCAAACACTAATCACATATTGAGCTTACTATTATTTTATCTATTTCGTTGTTAGTGTTATTACCGATAAGTTTTTTTTATCAATATTGTAATAACTGATAAATTTGTTTTATAGGCAGTTACTTCATATCTACGAGTCTATGCAAAAACATTTTATGAGTTTTCTTTATCATTTTCTTTTCAGTTGCCTACACCTCTGAACTGTGGTTATCATGTTGATTGTTCACCTGACATACATGGATTAAAAACAAAGTATTCAGCTTATTTCATTCCCCATTCTTATTCCACTGATGCATTTGCACTCACTCAGAATACTTTCATTCATTTAAGTGAACTAATTCTCTCCGTTTTTTGGATAATTCATTACATGACAGTTTGTTAACGCCATCATTATTTGTTTCTTCGTGTTATTTATTTGTTTCTCTATTCGGATGTTCTCTATTTTTTCAGTTCTCAGTTACTTCACCGTTGTCCTTTTTTCTTTGAGCTTAAATTAAGATGTTGGTAGCTTTTTCAGCGTCAAGTACATGTTATATATCATTCTTGTATTTTGGCCTTTTTTAACCTTTTACTGTGATTATTTTAAACAAGGCTCTGTATTTGTATCCCCTCATGTATGGCAGTTCAACTACTTAAAAAAGGAAGGTAACAGTTAAAGTGCGTACTCGGTTGAACCGTGTGTTTTTGCAAAATTATCGGCCACGTAACTCTGTCATTTACGCTTGTAAAAGTCCATGCTTGTGTCTATATCAAATGGGAGTGAACTTTTTCTTCATCGTGCTTGAGAGTATCTCTATGTGTTCGTTACTGTTCATTTACTGTTCGGTACGGATTGTTATTTTGTCGATTATTGTTCACTATCCTCTCTCATCGTGATTTTACGCTGACAGTCAAATAATGTTCTGTTTACGCATGAAAAAAGCTACTTCACAGTTTACCAACCTTCGATTTTTTTAAACGATTATTTTTATTTTCCCTTCTACTCCCCAGTTTATGGTGCATTAATTTAAGAAAAGTTTATTGCTTTTATTTTTCAGAATCATGTTTAATATACTCATATACATTTACCTATTTGTTGTTTAGTTATGACTATATTGCCTATCCTGAAACTTCTTGACGTTATTGTTTTCTTGTTTCTCTCTGTATTTTCCCATAATCATAATTATACATACATGTAATTTTATTGGTCGAGTGTAGAATTACTTTTATTGGAAACAGTTTTTCGTGGTTCTTTTTCTCTCTATATTCAAAAATATATGCGAGCTTTTTTCTGTGACTTTTGTTTTTCCCCAACTCTTTTCTTCTTCTCTCTTACTCTTTTCTCTCTGTAGTTCTTGTCATCTATCTGTTAACGTTAATATTTTACCACAAAGCAAAATGAAAGATGCCATAAAAAAGACTTCAACAAATACTAATTAATGGTCACTGGAAACGTCTCGTTTTATTTTTTAAGTACTTTCGTTTAAAATATGATTTGTCGATGCATTTCTTTCGAGCACAAGTTACAAGAACCACTGTGTCCACAGATATTAGATTTTTGTGATTCAATTTGAGCGTTTTCACACATGTACTGGTGTTTTCTATGTGAAAAGCCACATAATCTATATACGATTGTGAAATCTTAATATAATAGCATGTAATTTTAAAGCCACCAGTAGTCTTTAAGGAATTTCCAAAATGACAATAATATATGCAGTAGCACCAAAACTTACAACTTGCTGACTTTTCCTGACCATGAGTTTAATAAAAGGATTTTTTTATCATTTATTTTAGAAGTAATAATCACTAAATAACTAATTGTAAACTAGAACCAAAGATAAATCGACATATATTTCGCACCTATTTCCAAAAATCTATTCTCCAATGATTAATAAGCGAATTTTGGAGGAGTGACTGCCCTGTCATCACTTTGTACATTCAGCCACATTAGTCTATTAAGTAACCATCTCTGTATTATCAATCAAATGCTCTGTCATAGTCGCGTAGGTGATGTTATTTGACTCTGATAACTAAGAGATGGTCAGCATGTTTCATTACGAATTCTGCTTCGTACTAGCTGTTCTACTTACCAGTCCAATTCAGTATGAAATTGCAGAATATGTGTTAAAAAGTACCATTTATTCTAATGAAGCAATTAGCTTGAGTTACAGAATGAGTCAGTCAGTCAGCTACAACGTAGGACCAGGCACATATATGCATCGGTCCAAGTTGCCATACCTCGTTAGCACAACAAGATCAACACCGGATTAATAGTAGTTAATTTAGTGTTGGTAGTAGTATATAAATTATAGGTTGTATATAAGGATATAGTACAGGAAGGAAGAGAGATATGAAGCAATTTTAGTCTCAAGGTTTAAGGGAAGATAAAGAGTGTATACACCTACGCCATTGTGATCGATTCTGAGCCATGTCACACAGAGTCTCCAACCATTGGTTACGATAGTCACGCGGACCCCAACCAGGTAGTCTGCATCTACCAACATGGCTCAGACTAGAAGTTAGTGACTTCAAGCACTGATGCCATGTTTTGGTTTGGCCGCCCCTAACTCTCTTCCAACCGTCCCCAATACTAGTCATCATAGCGCGTCGTGGTAATCGGTGTTCAGGCATACGTAACACGTGGCCCAACCATCTCAGTCGATGAAGATTCATCACCTCATCAACTGATTTACCATCGTTCCCTAATACCCTGCGTCTAAATTCACTATTACTTACCCGGTGATCCCAGCAGATGCGAGCAATATTTCTAAGGCATCTGTGGTCAAATACTAGTAACCTACGAGTATCTTCTACTCTTAATGGCCATGTTTCACAGCCGTAAAGTAGAACAGAACGAACTGATGCGCAGTATACTCGTCCCTTAATTGATAGACGGATATCTCGTCTACGCCATAGGTGACGTAAGTTGGCAAAAGCCAAACGAGCTTTTTGAATCCGTGCAGAGATTTCGTCAGACACCAACCCATTAGGGCTGATCAGACTTCCAAGATAAGTGAAGTTGTCGACGCGTTCGACTACTTCACTCCCTATCCTTAGTTCGGGTGTTGACGCAGGCCAGTCCTGGAGTAACAATTTACATTTGGATGGGGAGAAACGCATCCCAAACATCCTGGCATTATTACTGAGTTCCAACAGAAGACTCTGCATTTTGCCAGCGTCTTCACCAAACAGGACTATGTCATCTGCGTATTCTAAGTCGCTTAGTGGTCCCCCTGGTAGGAGATCAATTCCTGTAGATTCAGTCGAAGAGAGTGTTATTTGCAGCAACAGGTCTATAATGAAGTTAAACAAAAACGGGGATAGTGGACAACCTTGACGGACACCACTTGAGGTTGTAAAATCATATGACAGTTCGCCATAAGCTCTTACTCGACTAATAGTGTTCGAGTAAAGAGCCTTCAAAAGGTTTATGTACTTCTCAGGTACACCTTTCAATGACAGACACTGCCACAGAACCTCTCGGTCTACAGAGTCAAATGCTGCTTTCAAGTCAAGAAAAACTATCATTGTCGAACGCCGATAAGCATGTCTGTGCTCTAAAACTTGACGAATGGTGAATATGTGGTCGATACAGCCACGACCAGGTCTGAAGCCAGCCTGATTTTCTCGTGTTTGCAGTTCACGAGTCTTAGTTAGGCGCCCGATAATTATTGAGGCTAGTATTTTAGATGCTATGTTAGTCAGACTAATCCCTCTATGGTTATCGCAGGATGATTTGGACCCCTTTTTATATATTGGGACAATCAGTGATTGTGACCAGTCGGATGGGATTACATCCGTCTCCCAGATTTTAGCCAGAATATTAGTCAACCTAATCGCTAAAATTGGACCACCATATTTAAAGACCTCTGGAGCCAATCCATCTGGACCAGCTGCTTTTCCTCGTTTCAGATTACTTATAGCCTTTTGAACTTCAAGTAGGGTCGGGGGGCCTACCTCAATGTTCCATTCAGGTTTTCTGGGAATAGTGGGTAGTTGTGCAGTAGCTGAAGGCCAGCTACAGAATGAAAATTCTTCGGATTGATTGTAAATATCTTTATAGAGTTACATAAATTTTCTGGTCTTATTTCAGGTTATTTGTTTGTCGATAATTTTAAATAGTCTAGTGAGTTTGAGTGAAATTGCTTTCATGAGCATTCTATTTGTCAGTACCGCAAAGGTAGCACCAGAATTCATAAGTGATGAGATGAACTTCGGATTTTATAACTAAAGAGAATAATTGAAAATTATAGTGAAAAAAGTAATGAGATATTTCTAATCTCATTCTTCAAGAATAGCGCGGTCAAAAGAAGTTCATGTTATTATAATAAAGTAATCTCATTATTATGTTAGCTATGATTAGTCAAGAGTGAGCTTTAAAAGAGGTGCACACTAATAAAGAGGAAAGAATCAAAGTAACGAACAGTTCGTTTTAAAATAATTTAGTTGGGTATTGAGTACAGTTGTAAATGACAAAATGTAAAGATATTACACTGAAATAAAATTAGTACTAGTGAAAGTATGACTTTAGGATAAATTGATGTTTTTATTTTGTTCAGAGTCCAGAATGATACAATTACGTATGAAGCCAGTGAATTACATACCAAGTTTTTTTATGCCTTAGCAGAAAGGAATTGGATTGTATAAAATGTAACGAGAGCGCTGACTATACGATAGGGAATGGTTTCACACTCCTGCGAAGTATGAATTTATCGCGAAACAGCCAATGGAGCAAAATCACGTTCCGATTAAAACTAAGGCATATCCCGAAAAAGTAGTCAAGAGAATAAAAGGTCAAACAACTTCATCAACAGGAGAGATACACCAAATTGTATCTATGGCACCTGGTTATTTATCGTATAGTGTCAGCTCGACTGTGGTTCAAACGAGACATAGTTTGGTGAATATGACACGGTAAATGTGGACTCACTGGATGCGATGAATGTGAGACGACTATAAGGGCAGAGAAATTCTTTCTATTGGACTGGGTGCAAAAGAACTGATCCTTTCTACAACCCAGAATTTGAAATTGAAGTGACTCTGTCAGATTGGTACGCCTATGAAACATTCAAGACCTTGATGCCTTTAATAAAAATGGTATATTTGTAGTAACCCAATTAGTAGAAGAATTAAATATTCTGACATTTCGTGACTCCGTGTTTATCCTCTTCAGATGTGATAATCTTGTTTGCTCTTCTAAAGAGATTTAGGGCTAGAGAGACTTTTGCACTGAATGAATGTGCTGAATTGAAGTCAGTACAACGATTTGAGTGTGTTGGTTTTCGGTAGACGGTTAGATTTAGAGCTCCACTTAGATTTCTTTTAACTAAGCAATCTTAAAGTGGTAGCTCACTGTGTTCACCTTCATTCTCGTACGTAAATTTAATGTGAGTGTATTGATCAGTCTAGAAAAGATCTTTGGCGAGTCTCTTTTGTGACAACAAAATTATCATTCATATATCTGAGCGAAAGTCGTGGTTTAATGTCATTGGCAAAAATACTTGATTCTCTATCTGACATAAACAGCTTGGCTACGATCAGAGATACGGCGGATCCCATTGCTACTCCATTTGTTTGCTTGTATAATGTCTCGTTAAAAGTAAATTTAAGCAAAGTTTTAGGGATTTCATGATTAGACCGATGCTTACAAGACACCTGTCAAATATTGCCATTCCTAGTAAACTACTGATAAAGTCTAAGCCTCTATCAATTGGAATACTAGAGTTTAATGATACAATATCATGGCTGACTGTGGTTTCACTCTTCTCGATAATTAATTGTGAAATTTCTGATTTAAAGTCATAGGAATCTTTAATTATATTATGTAAGTTGTGCTGAAGGAGTTTTTTAATATGCTGCTGAGAATTCTATATTGTACCAGGTTATAATATTGAATAAAGCCATTAATAATAATATATAGGTAATATGTTGGTGTGTATGTAAAGTTTACCATAGGTCTTAGTGGGATGTCTGGTTTATGAATTTTAGGTAAACTATAAAACGTGATGTTCTGCATGATTCGGAATACAAAGTAAACCATAAAGAGATGCCAATAACTGGTTTTAGTTCTTTCGAAAGTCGACTTGTCTCTAATTTGACTTGAATCTTAACCGTTTAAAGATTTTTTGGATCAATCTTTTGATATGGTAATTTGTTTCAAAACTTAAGTATCATGATGCTTTTGATTCATGACTACTATTGTGTTGCCCTTATCAGCTTTTGTGAATAAAATAGTTCTATCTTCTTGAAATAAGTTTAGAGCTCTTGGTTCCTCCTTTTGAATATTAGGTGTAAAGTGTTTTTGTTTAGTCAAAATATTGGATGATTTTTTGGCGTAATAAATGATACTCTTTTTCCGGTAGTTGTTTGATTAATGATTCTATAATTGGAGCAATGTCAAGGATACTGAGTGGTTTTCTGTGTAAACCGAAATTTAATCCTTTCTTCAGTACATAAATTTCATAACTGCCTAAATTTCCGTCTGAGAGATTATGTATGATTTTTAGACCGTTAGATTTAAGTTCTATTATTGATGTTTTTTTTCTTCGTTTCTTTCTATGACCTTTTCATACATTTTGATTTGGCGGCATGCCGAAGGATTTAAATAATGTAGTTCTTTTTCTATAAAGAGGTTAGAAAAGGATAGTTTGTAATTCTATGGGAATCAAAAGTTTTATTAGATCATCTAGGTTTTTCATACGTTCATGATATTTTTCAAATATGTGCATTTGTGGATGCGTTCTCGTGAAAATATTCGATAGATGCTTTGAAAAATCTGGAGAGGTTCCTAGGAAAGTTTTGATGGTTTCACAAAAGCAATATTGGAATAATGTTATCTTGTAAGCAGAGTTTGTTTTGTGATTGTACTAATTGCATTTACACTTAGATAACTTGATCCGATTATTAATGAGATTTTAGGTGTAGTTATCAAGGTCTGACTTAATAATTACAGATAAATTGAGCATTGAGTAGATTTATTTGACATCTAGACCATTGATCTAACACTGTTGACTTAATGATCTCAATTAAAACTCAACAAACTCTACGACCCCATAGTGATACTGGAGTTCATTGATAGTCTAATAAAGGAACAAAGTCTAAGTGGATTAGAAATCAAACATTTCATTTCAGATACCGTACAACAGCAACTAGAAAGTAAGTACAATCAGATAGCGGCATGAATTAAACTGGTTTTACATAAAGGAAACAGGCCTATGTTAGGATATTTATGAGTTATACCATACAATTTGAATATGCTTATTTAGGGATATTAGAATGTGTTATAATAATTTATCAAAGCAAATAACTTTTGCATCTACATCGTATTAATTTCATGCTCTATCATGATTTATCGCATTTAGTCACTTAGTATATGTTGGGGGTATTGTCTTCTTAAGTTACTGAATTAAGTTTTTGATACTTGGTCTTTTGGAGTTCTCCTTTACTAATCTGTACTCTATTTGATCGTGTTTTTCACTCACTTGCCTACTGAGGTAAACCATTTCTGATCGAAACCACGAAATTACGCTAACTTTATATGGAAATATTGCTTTCTTGTAACTATTTTTGTATTATCGAGACTCATGTATTCCCTAAACTATCATTATTCGAAGAATCCAATATCTATTTCTTTTCGATGTATTTCGTATTTGTGATCTATATCATACTGTCAATCTATTATATTACTTTAATGTAGGGTCCCATTGTGAATAACCTGATTTTATATTGAGTGACTGAAATAGACACAAGTATAAAGTATCATTAGAAAACCACACATATCTAGTTGGTATATAGTTTTTCTCAATAATTTGGAATTAATCGAATGTTATTATTATCATTTTAATTGCTATTTTCGACAATATTCATCATCAATAAAGAGTTAGTAAATATATTTTGAAGTAATAAACAGAAAAAATAAGATGAGGAAATTGTGTGGCCTGATACAGTGCGACGACAACAATACTAACAGCGATAATTCGGAACACAATATTATTTGAATCAATGAATCAAAGGACGATAAACAGATGTGATTAATTTTCAAACCTGGAAATTTACTTATGTGCTTAAAATGTGTAAATAATATCCTTCTTTATAATGACAATACTGGAAAAATAGAGTCCTCTAAGGACGATACATGCTGATGGAGAATGGGTTCTATCATTTTTATCACCTTCTGGGTGCAAAAGACTACATTAAGACTAGTTTCACTTGGTGCCTAGTCTGAATGTAGGGAGTAGAGTTGCGGATGATATTGCTCACTTCACATATTTTAAGCATTTAACCAAACAATGGGCTGGTTGCGCATTTGGTTTTAATCATTAGATCAGATATTTGTCTTCCAATAAAAAACGAGTATCCTGCTCTACAGCTGGCTTTGCTTTACTTTCTAATTGTGAACCAGGACTTTAGAAGTAGAAGATATTGGTAAGCTGATGGTATTTAAATATCAGTGCCTTTAAAGCATTGCCCGAGAGTGTTGAAACCACTCAGTTAGTTATATTGAAGCTAGCCTTATTAGCCAAAAATATCAGATCGTTTGACGAGATCATCAATGTTCATCAAGTGAAGTGGCTGGGTTATATGTTATATCAGCATAGTTACCGCCTATCATGACGTAATGTTGGGTGGGGTTTCAGAGAGTTGGAAGGAAGCTACGGATGGCAGGGCAAGGGAAGATTTGATACCAACCATTGGTCTGAGCCGTGTTGGCAGGTGCAGACTGTTTGGTGGGAGTCAGTGCGACAACCACTCTCAGTGGTCGGAGATGGACAAAATAACTCAGAATCATTCACAATGGTGCAGATGAGTTCGATTTTTGTCCTCACATAGATCCCTAGTTTTAAAACCATTTTCTGCACTTTATTCATTCTCTCTTAAGTTTTTTGCTCTGAGATTAATTCTCTAGATTATCACTGATACTATTACTACTTCAGTCTTCGTCTTGTTAATTTCATCTTACTGTACTGATCTAGTGTGGTAACTTTGACAGATACCCATTTGTGCCAGGTTCTACGTTCGTTATGTCTGAATGAACTCACCCTACAAGTTTCCATGTTAAACTTTCTGCTTGAACGGTAAACTTATCGTTATTTATTATTTTTCGTATACAGACCAAATCCTATAGGGGTAAGGGATATTTGTAGACTTCAGGTATTCTGTCTTAAATATTATAAGGAAGCAGAGCTCTTAGAAATCTCGGTTAGACAACATTATATTCAATCAGGTGTTAAATGGCTATTTCTTATGTGGTGGATGTTTAAGTGAATCGTCAGTTTAGTGTCATTAATTATTTTAATTCTTTCTCAGCCATCTTAAACGTCATAAACAATTAACAATTCAGCGAAAATCAGTAGTCCGGGATTATTGCTCAGACGTATTATATTACGTATGGGACAGACTAATATATGGTAGGCATATTACTGTCTAGACTCCAGCATACATTCATTTGTAGTATGAGTAATTGCAACTATTACATTATGGGAGTCATACATCAATATACAATCTTATGTTAGGAAACGTAAACTAATTAGGCTTATATAATTATTCTTTTCAATCTTCTAGACAGCATAAAAGAAACAATATGACGTTTCATAATATTTGGACGAAATTACATTTGGTACTTTCACATATGTACAACACAGACCAGATACATGGTAATAAAGAGATAGTGAAAGGTATTACAATATTTACCGACTTACCGATAAAAAGATATTATTCAACCATATCACTGTTGTTCGATACATACAGTTCGTTTTTGAATTAAACTTAAAGTAGCATAAAGGTATATTCAGTCTACGAAACAACTGTTGTAATCGTAACATAGATACTGAGATTTAATAACTTCTTTTTGAAAGCTAAGTGTACATCTTCCCCAACTTTAATAGCCAAATCAGATCACACCACACCATAAAATAGAAAATAACATTTGTACAAGACTACACCAAAAATGGTTGTGATTGTGAGTAACTGTTACTAATAATTTGGGAATATCTGAAGAATAGTAAATCGTACGACAATAGTCAAAAGGTCAAATAAGAGCTTATAGTGAAAGGAGTATTAATATATATACTACATAGTCACTTAATCGTCATACAGTAAAAATATACATATAATTTTAGTCCATAAGTAATTCTTAACGGTTACCAATCATTTATTTGACACTGAAGTAGATAGGTTCGATTCTTTATAGAAGTATTAGCTTTTCAAAGAATGCAGACAAGTTTTGTTGATGAGTACTTACCAGGATAAAACTTATATTCAAGGATTCCTGGAAGTTGCATGAAAACGTCAAAGAAATCTACATTGACACTCATATATATATGAATAGTATATTCATTAAAACCTTAGTACACATCTCAGTTAATTATATAGAAAGGTTATATACAGCATACAGCATAGTAAAAGAGAATTAAATATAATTTAATGTGTGTATCACCTTATTTTAGTAGTGTTGGATAAAAAAAATATTGAAGAGAATTTATTTGGTTGACATTCTTATTGATTGTTAGTTTCCATTAGATATTTGCCTACTTTCAGTTAATTCATGTAAATGTCTATATCGGTTGAAATTTTTGAACCTAATGAATGATAATTCACGTGCAAAGTTGCATAGTATCGGTTAATTTATTGATCCTATTTCTATGCTTTAAGTTGTATCATGGATACTAAAAAATTTATCAATAATTTTAATTATCTGTTTTATTCATTATCTTAACTAGTAATTATTTAATTAATTAGGAGATTCTTATACTACCAAAAAGTTTCATTTGGCACTAGACCATTTGGGGTTTTGAATTCATAATGGTACATGATACGAACATACAATCTAAGCGATTAAATGAATATTATTTCTCTAAAGCTTTAATAATCACAACGATTCTGCTAAAGCTCAACAGTAGGAAAAGAAATTATTTATATTTCGTAGTTTATAGTGGAGTGAAACAGAATATTGTGAAAAATACGTCATATTGTATTGTGAGTTTTGGGTTTTAATCAAAATCACACATCATATCTATCAGCTGTATTCGTTACTTTGATTTAATACAGTGAGTGACTGTCCATTAACTTTCTGAAAGCTAATAGATTATGAATTCTCGCTGTAACGAAGCGGAACCACTAACAAATTCTTCTGTTTCTAGTGTATTGGAATCTTATAACATGGTATAATATAGTATGTAAATGAGAATTAAGTAAACATTTCGATCAAGAAAAATGTAAACGGCTTATGAATGACTAAGATATGTGAGATTTATTGCATAACACTTCATAGTACTTCATATCTCTTTGAAAATGAAACAATACTTTGCTTAATTATATCTAATCTAGTGTTTTAGAACAATTTACCTGGTGATATACTGTGATGTTATTGATTCATGTAGCCACAGTAATGACTAATGTTTTAGTTCTGCTAAGAAGTCATGACCTGTGCTGGTCAACAATGTAGTTATTCAGAGAGATATAATTAAAGACACAATTATTGCAAACTGATGGAATTTAAATATACAAAACACTAAATTTCTATTTAACAGTTTAAAGGGGCTGTAATCGCTAAGAGGACTGAAGTGCATTTATTCACTCTCGTGGGGATTCATAAGTGAATGTGCTCAACTGAAGAGATCGGATTTAAGTTGTAACGAGTGACCATCCATCCTTAAAAGGTCAGTTTTGATATAAACTACTTTCATAATACTTAGGTATCTTCACAAAGCTACTTCACTGAACGATGTGGTAAATAACATATGAAGTTTATAGAATGTTACACTGATATTAACTAATTAGCGTTAATGGTATCACGCTATTAGATAAGATTGGTTTATATACATTTCGTAAATTAGCTTTTATGAGCGGTCGACAAAAACATTCTTTCAATTTAACATGATTGACATTTAGCACTAGATTGCTATAATTTTACCCAACATTTGAATAACCTGTATTATCTGAAAAGAAAGATAATTGCATGAACATCTGTTCTACTGACCTGACAATGATGATTATACCTAATCTGGCAATTCATAGTTGCATATATAATAACCTTGTATATGGTAAGTAATGTGGGATTTAGGTTTATGTGATTAAATATATATGAATTTTGAAGGTTTGGATACAATAAACACTTTTGAAGCTGAACGTGCTCAACTGATGAAGTATATCAGTTAACAATTAACATTATTTTACTGTGCTACATTGACTTGTTGATGTTTGATAAAATCAAACTAACAAAGAAAAGTTTAGTTGCGTATATTTTCGTTGAACTATTTAAGATATGATTGATTTGTTATATGACAGGATGATATCGATTATTTCATAGTAATTATAAAGTTGTATTCAAATATAGTTATTTATAAGCAACCTACATTCTGATTTTCAGTCATGAAGTCGATGTTCTGATTACGAACGTAATTGATAAAAGCAAGCAACTACTAAAAACAGATAGTCTGAAATTGGCTATCATTCAACAATCAGTTAGTTAGTGCTAGAAGAGATATACATGTCACCAAACATTCAGACGTAAAATAATGGCTTTAAAAGGCGGAAGGCAAAAATTTAGCACTGTTTGTCCACTACTTATAAGTAGCATACTTGAGAAGTGTAATAAATAGTCGATGAAACCAAATATTTAGCATATATTGGTAAATAACTGACTCATGGTGAGGACAGCATAGTACACTATTCAATAGATTAATTCTTATTACCGGATAACTGATGAAGAATAAAGTTCAAGAATGATGTTGTAGTGCCGTGCTTCGTTCATAGTTCACTTCGATAACAGTTATTAATACCAATCTTAACGGTGTATAATATCAGAAGGCAAAAGGAAGCGGCAACTACATCTTTATTGATGAATGATGAAGACCAGAAAGCTGTGGGCACATGAGCAAGTGTAAGCGAGCGAAGCAAAGATGACGCATAGTGGAGATGGCTGGGAAGCCAACTCGATAGCGAAGAAATAACAATGCGTACTGGAGATTGCGGGGAAGCCAACTCGCTATGAGCAAGCATTACTCAATATTTATAATCAGACAAAAATGAATGACAGACATATGATGAATAGGATAAGAAGGGTACACATATACGCTCATATAAAAAGTAGTCAAGGTTAATAAGCGAATAATGAACAAGACCAAAACATGGCTCATAATATATAGGTGAATTGGCTTGGCCAGTAACTAGAATAAAGTATATGGGCTTAACATAACAACCGATACTACAATGACACTGTTTACCAGGACAACTATATATATATATATATATAGTAATATTCAGTACAGAAAGGATTATTTTTACCGAGAAGTTTGGAGAACAATTATCCGAGTTCATAGTATTTTGATAAGTAGTGAATGCAGAAAACATTTAATACGTACTAAGTAGAGCTGCAGTTCTCATATGAGACTGGAGGTTAGCCAGTGACATTGTGGATGGTTCGGCATTACTTTGGCAAGTTTTGCTGACTGTTCATATGCGAAATTGGTTTGCTGGTTAACCGATTTCATTCATACTGGTGGTTGCTTTTCAGTGTTCTCAAAAGTCATTGTCATTGAAACATTGTAAGACATGTCGCCATCGCTAACAGTAATGAGTTTGACTGCCGTGTATGCGGAATGGGTCAACTTTGGCCTGTTCATGCTTTGAATAATTGATTTACGCGATCATTGATCGGAATAATTATACATGTGATGTAAAAGTGTATATAAACGGTGCGAATTATCCGCCAGGATGTTTGGTACCTGAGTGGTTGCGCCAAGGCATTGAGTCGTACTATTCATGTTTTAGCGTTGAACTGTATACTGTGTTTTGTTCTCCTGTGAGGCGGTATTAAGCTGTACTGATCGGGTTAAGCCTGGGCGGTGTCTGGCTCTCCTGTTAAACGGGATTGAGCTGTACTGTTTGGACTGTTACTTGAAAGTCTGGATGGTGTCTGTTTCTCCTGTAAACTAATGCAAAAATACTTTGGCCCACAAGGGTATATTATATATATAACTAGGTAGATTTTCGGTTAATAAAGTCTTTTTTGAATTTTATTTATATGGAAATTGTGTGTAACAGAATATCGGTAAAGATTTGTCAGTTCAATAAATATCGAACTGTCATAATGAAAAACAGAAATGGACAAAAAAGAATTCGTCTTTCTAACTACGTTCAAGTTCCTGTTCTTGAGAAATACACAATGACTTATTCAAATATATTGAGTTTACTTATGCATCATTGTTTGCATATATGTTAGCTAGATGTCAGATCATAGCCGAATATTTCCTATATACTATTCTTCAAAAAGTGATTTATAATTATTTAGAACAACAATATGTGAATAAGCTTGCAATTACAGATTTTGGTTTGACGTTCTAAGCCTAAAATATATTAACATGCAAATGATGTCATTAGTCAATAATTCTAATCGCATTTCGCTTGTCTTATTAACATTCTGCCAGGAAGACACTACAATTATAATTTTCTTGACGCTTGTCATAGATCTACAATCTACGATTCCCATAATGACCTTAGCTCTTAACAATGAACTGTTAGACCATTTATTTTGTGGATGTTAATCAAGAACATTGATAGAGACGGAGTAATTCTGGCTTCCCTTTTCACCTAAAATAAATAAAAGTGAAGTGAGTAATGAGAATAGTACAATAACTTTTATTAGGAGACACCAAAGAGGAAGAATATATTCGCAAAATCACAGCGAATGAATTTTAACTAAATCCAACGTTTCTCTCGGCAATCTGATCCAGGCTTTTTCAAAAAATTATAATCAAACATCAAAATTACCGAATATAGACAGGTACATAGTTCTTCAGTAAACTGTATACTAAATAGGTCATCCAATCATGTTGACAGTGTTTAAATCAGTATTCGCTTTAGTGTGTATGAGACATGTGGTATGAAAGGAAAAGTGTGTTAAGATAAAAAATTGTGTGTATTCGTAAGTAGATTTGAGTTAAGATAAGAAATTTCATTGACTACTTATCGCCTGTAACCTTATTTAAATGATGCATTTAGCGTCCGTACAGCAACTTTATCCGGCAAAAGTAAAGTAGCGTGAGCTATCCTTTTGCATTGTAAGGTTACACGACTTACTAGAAAATGATTTTTGAGCCTGGTGAACCAAAGCTGACGGTTTGTCACCTTGAAAATAGAATAAGAAAACTGATGGCACCCACGGAAGCAGTATGCCAAGGACTAGAGAAGTCTTTAGCTACAAGTACAATTAGAGATAGTAACTAATGTACAAATACATAAATACATATAAAAGAGACATACAAACAGTAATACTAAGAACAACCAATAAAATAACAGTACTAAACAAAACGTACTTTACAAGTACCAATATTTTCGATGAGTATTCAATACAATGACTTAATATAATTGTTATAATTCTTAACATTAATAGTGCAATTGATTGGCTTGAGACGTTATCAGACACGGTTCAGAAGAGAAGCCAACAGAGATGCTGACATAGATTTTTTACGTTCTCCACGTATTTTTAATCGAACTATATTTCTTATTATACAGTATTATTGTTTAGTAGTCCTTTTGGGTTGTATTACCCTTTCCTCCTCTTTTCTTCACATTGTTATCTCTATTAGTGTAGCTAGTGCGTTTTTGCAGCTGGTTTTATGTGCATTAAATAAAGTAAATAAAAACGTAAGTTACCACTAAGATTACATCAATCTATTTGTCTTGTAAATAAGTTTCAGGTTCTGTTTCACTGTAAGTGGTTTATAGTTGAAAATTTTCAACCACTACGAAGCCTGAGTTCAAGACTTCTCGATAATTTCTTTTCAACGAATGACATGGAATAACACAATACACTGTATTTTTATGGGATAAATTGTGCTATAATTCCTGATTAATTTTTACTAATTTACGCCATTAGATCATCGACACGGAAGCTTTGAAAATGAAATCATCCCATTCCAGATGCTCTTCTGGTTGTTAATCTTCAACCTACTACGTTTTTATATTGATTTAATAAACTTTAGTGAAGACATGGTAAGCAAAGATGGATAGTGGCTAACAATGGAATCCAGGACGCGCGTTTCGTCCTGTTTGGGACTCGTCAGCTGGATGTACCTACATCTCAGAGTTGATGTTCACTCTGGGACTCGAACCCAGTACCCTCGATTCAAACGTCATCGCGTTATCCACTCGGCCACTGAGTCCTGATAGCCACTTGCTTGTGCAATGGGGTGAAGTTGATATCTACTTAGTATTGTTTGTTTGGATCTTCTCATCGATGTGTTAGGACTGCAACTGGTCAGTCTCTAATTGGCA
>NC_031502.1:28943527-28959779 GCF_000237925.1 Schistosoma mansoni | reverse complement strand
CGTTCTATTATGGGACTCCTCAGCAGTGCGTATCCAGGTTTTCCATGGTGGTCTAGCTTCAATTGATTCATGCTTTCAACTATGAATCACACTAAATCTCCACAAAACCCCTTCTGATAATTAATAAAACCATAATTTATTTGCTGAAAATTTATTGTTACGGTTATGCAAGCATTGATGTAATGAAGAACAATTAAAGAAATAATTTGCTATCAGAAAAATATTCTTCTTGTGAAATTGGGAATTTTAAAAAAAGGTAAAAGCACTAGTCAATTTCAACCTTTAAAGGATTTATTCCAATGATATATTCTCACTGATTCGTGGAACTGTTTGAATTATGTTTGGGGTGACAAATAGATGACAGTTGTTTTCTTTCTATGTCTTTGCATTTGTATTACTTGTTTCAAGTTTATGATGTTATGTGCACGAAAAGTTTTGTCCTTGATTTGTGTGGTAAACATGAAATTGTGTTAAAACTAATAATACTTTAAATTATATTAAAATCATATCTCACCATAACACAGTGTAAGATTCAAATACTAAGTGTTCTGGAAGGCGACTTACTGGGGTATGATAACTAACCACTGCACAGTAATTTTTAACCTCATATTTGTGAAAAACGACGACAAGTCTTTATACTATGGTGAGCACTAATGTAGTACGACCGGTTACAATGTTTTGTGACGTAGGGTAACAACACAGTTGTCAAAAGTAATACCAATCGCTATAATAAAATGGGAAACTCTCTGTACAGGCCTTTAGGTTTCAAAAAATATAATAATCTTATTACAGAACGCAGTCGTATACATAGTTGGTAGTCGATTGTGCACAACAGATAACAAGATTAAAAAATCAAGGTAAAGGTAATCCATATAAGAAGAGTGACACTGAATACAGACAATCTCATTCTCAAATTCAAGGTTAGATTTTATAGTAAAAACTTTATTCATAGAGAGTAAAAATGATTAGAGTATTTATTAGATGTCAACAATGCACTATGTTCTGTACCTCTAATATAATCACCTAATTTCATTGTCTTCGTTATTCATTGTTTCGCCAATAATTCATTTGCCAGAATTTACACTTGGATATAGTGCTGAATTAGTTCTGAGTCTTAGCCTTTATCGATTATTTCATGTAGGTCTGATAGGACGATAGATTTTGTGAATGTTCTTACGATGAAAATGTTTATCCAACAATGTATATACAGAGAGATTTATTTTAACTTAAATGACTTGTAAGACGAGAACTACAAGCTGAGTAGGAAGTTTATCATCAGACATATTTTTTAAATAGTTTATAAAAGTATGTATTGTTTAAGAAAAAAAGAGTTTGATATTGTTCCGTTTTTGTCACTGACGTAGCCAGACAGTTATTCGCTTTATTATTGTAAACAAGAATACATGATTGGTATTTCATTGGCTGACAGACTTTTTAAATTCTTAAGCACTTAATTTATTAGTATAATGTATCTTCGACCAGACAAAAACGAACTAAGAAGTAATCCACTGTGTATAACTTACTATAACTAAGGATAGATGAACTCAGTCATAGTAAAAGAATAATAAACACTAAATATATAAAACCATGTAGAGGTCAAACACATTAATATGAACTGATGGCTTAACGGTTAAAATATTCGACTTTTAAACAATAGGCTGTAATTTTGAATATCTCTTCATCTACTTCGGTTTAAGCAGGAAGATGTTACCACTAGGAGCCACATAGCCATTGTTACTTAAATCCAAATGAACAAACCTATGCTTAACAAACGAACCTAACATTGAAAATACACCGCACATTACTGTCTTCTTGCTGCTCAGAAAATGTAGATAAAATGAAAAAAATTTCATTAGTTTAAAATTTTAGTTTAGCAGCCATAATTCTCAAATTGTTTCAATACTCTTGGAAACTTTTGATTTATGTTTTATAGTAAGGTAGCTAGTCTCATGATGTCAAATATTACAAACTTGCTTGGTAATATATATAATATTTTGTTGTCATGAGAATTTTATTTAATTTGGTGCCTTAATAAGACAATTAGTAAAATGAAATACGACCACTGTTAACGTGGCTGATCAGTTGAGATAGGTCGGCTGAAAAAAGATTAATGTGAAAACCATAATTGAAACAGATGATAGCGCAGTTAATAAATACAACTAATCACTGTTGCAAATAACCCATTGAATGCTGAATGGCGATTGCTCTTGAAATGATCGAAGGATATGTTTACATTTAAAGACATCGCTAGATTTAAGTCTGTACATACATAGGAAATAACTGAATGATTGTTTTGGAATAACAAACAACACCATTATTCAAATTTTAAGTTACATAAACCACAAGAATGTATAATTTAGTGTTAGTAACAAAATTAATTTGTTATTTTAATTATTATGATGTTCAACTAACTAGACAAAACTTTGAATCGATCTGGTTAAAGTAATAACTTACTTTTTATATCAGTTACAAAAAGCCTCAATCGATCAAATCTTGAGTGTGTAAATATTTATTACGAAGTTTAGTTTATTATTTGTATTCATGCTTTATGACAGGTTTACACAATCATTCATTGAAAATAAATGTCACTTGGTCTAACTATTTTCTTCTATTCAATGAAAGTTAACTATGAAATAACTTTTTTACATGAAACAGTCTTTTATTTTATTTTATTTAAGCACATAAATATTGGTACAAGGAAGCACCAGATAAATGTGCGCCTCACAAATCTCATTTGATTTGTGTGAGGGCTGTGATACTGCCTGGGTTCCCAAACCGAAGCAGGTGGTTTTCTTAGGGGACCACACCCGGAGCCTTTGACCTAAAGGTCTAATCCAAAAGGCAGTGGAGCATCGTGAGGAGATGCAGTCCCATGGTAGCCGATGACCAACGATTGATTCATATGCCATTTGTTCCTTCAGGATACTGGAGCCCATGTATACCATTGACTTAGAATCAGGGTTTTCCAACTTCCCTAGGTAGACTAGCCGTGTCCACCAACCCGGTTAAAGCGCCGGACATTCGCTTTTCGTCCTCTCAATTTCGTAAACAACACCCGTGCCACGAGAAGTCAGTCAGTAGGACTTCCCTGGCAGAGGCTATATACACGTGGCCATGTGAGAGCATTTTGAGAGGGAGAACGGACTCTCCCCACTCTCGGCCATACCAGGGCATTTGGGGGCAAAGTCTTTTAGTATATAACGATTGGTGTGAGAATACTTATGAACAATTTATCGGTTTGGTTCAATAGTCACTGAATAGAACTAATGAAAACAAACAAAAAATATCACTATAGATGAACAAAAGAGGAATATCACTATAGGTGTTAAAAGATTTCTAAGATTTCTAAGAAGCAAATGACACAGTTTCACTGAAAGACCCACTCAAAGCGCAATTAACTGTGTTCAAACTATGTTTAGAATTTCATTTCCCAATATTATACTGTCGTTTGAGTGTTTTGAACTGTTCATGTTTCTTATAAACTAAAAACTTAAAAATAGAAATTCTTTTCTATCAACAGCTATCTAAAATATAACTGAACTTTAGTACAAATTTGATGGCCGGTCTAATTTGCCAAACAAAAGGCTGAAATTATTTAAATTTAATTCTTTGAGGTTATTCAAATTTAATTGTGTCTTATAAGTTGCGGAAAATGATTTCTGTGTTTTGGATGGCAGATAAAAAAATGTGGATTTCAATGCCAAGGTCGGTCTTGATAGTTTCCAAGAAATTGTAGATAGTTTAGATAGTTGATAATAATAATAGCAGTAATACAATTTTCTACTCATTGGGATATAACAAAAGCATACTTATTACAAGAAATGTGAAGTCGATTAATCATAATTAACTTCACTGGACAAGTTTATGATTGGCTTTAGTGTACTCACAGATAATTCGTTACCCTTGGAATTATTGAAATGTTCTTATTCTGAATAACTTTGTTGTTTTTCATATTCGAATGGACTAAAAACAAATATATGCTCATTCTTATTTCACTGAAGGGTAATAGATATAATTAATTAATGTTTTTTCATACAATAAGGTTTTCCTATTGGATATATCAAACACATATTTCTATAATAAATTGGATTCATGTATGACTGTCGAGAAGTCAGTTTTAGGCAAAACATCAACTCATTTTGCTTCGTTATGTGTTTGTCAACTATTTACAATGCGTTATACATTATTATCATAGTTACGAATGAAATTTAAAAATGCGTATATTGAAAAATAATTGGCAAAACGCTAGTGTGGACGTTTATTGGTTTACTGTGACAAATCCCGGGAGGGAAGCGAAAAAGAGGAAGGCCAAAGAACACATTACTTCGAGAAATAGAAGCAGATATGAAAAGGATGAATGTCAGCTGGAAAGAACTGGAAAGGAAGGCTCAGGACAGAGTTGGATGGAGAATGCTGGTGAGCAGCCTATGCTCCTCGACGAGGGGTAACAGGCGTAAGTAAGTGACAAATCCCAATAAAACTAGAAATAAAGTATGATAAAATCTGTTGTTTAGTAATGAAATTGATGAATTAGTAGAGATATAACATTCCACGTAGATGCAAGATTTATGAAAGCTGTTCATTACTTCTCTAGAAGACCGTCCTTTTGTCTCAAAAATGTAACCGAATCGCAGATACACTAGGTGTTTGGTGTTGTTCATGTTAAGAAGTGTGAGAAAGTTGATTTGTGAACACACACTTCTAAATATTTTTATAGTCGAAATACCGAAAAAGCAACAAAATATATTCGAAAAATATCAAATTCCCTGTTAGAATAATAAAACTCCTATGTATAGAAATGAAGTTATTCTGAAATCAGAATATAGCTGAGTAAAACTAGATACACTTATAAGATATAAATCAAAATCTGTACGAATCGTTGACGATTTCCAGTACATATCCTAGAACTGCATATATAATGTATCACAAATTAAAATAATTAAAGTAGGTATGTAAATTTTCGGCAGCAAATTAACCATAACAAGTTGACGTTTCATACATTTTGACTAGAGTTAAGATTATGTTACGAACCATCAAAAATTGAAATAATTCATCACACCTGAACACTCTACAACATGTGTGTACTCATAAGCTCACATAAAATCCATGATCACTATTACTAATGGCTTTATTTAATATTATGCTTCGTACAATATGGAATTTTCAACACATATATCTTGCAGTAGGAATCAGTTTTCTGCTTAGGAATCTAATGATAAAATCTTTCAACCTTAGACGATTTATAATGAACAAGGATCACTACTTTAAACGTTATCGATACGTTACATTCGTATAGCTAATTAATCAACTTCACAAACACCATCTTTTACTAGTTCACGATGAATATTATCTTCATGAAATATCATTGTCGAAATATAAATACCAGAAATATTCTACTTTTGACCTATGAACAAGAAACCACAAAGCGAAATTTAGTAACAAAGCTTTACTACTAAGGTTAGTTCATGTACAGAAAACAAGGGTAGTTTTAAGCATATAAGATTGCAGAAGTGTCTAGACAAAGTTAATGAGAATACCGTTCATTATCTAATCAAAACGCGCTAAGAAGTTTCTAGAGAAATCTCACCGAACGAAGTACTTTAACCATTTTCCTAGTTTCTGAGGACTTTTTCAAGAACTAATCAAGAGCTACCAGTAGACAGACTTCATTAGATTTATTATTATGACCACCTTAACAAATTTGACAATATGTAAAGGAATTCTCATCTTAAAAAATATGCTCCAACTATTAAACGACTATAAATAGAAATTTATAGAAATTAGTTGTGAAAAAAAGCATAAGTCCACCCACTTAACTCATCTGATTTCAACAATAAATTTAACATACTTTAACTGTCTTTATAATTGGCAAACTTCATTAAGTATTGAACGGAGACTAACTAACAATGTAAACAATGAATCACTTCTAATCACAGTCACTTTTTATGTGGTTTATTCAGGAAAGCAGTCAGAAAGTTATAATTAATAAGTCAGTCACTCAGTTTTTTATTTTAAAACAACTACAAAGCTGAACACAGCCAAACCCTGAATACGCATATCAGTTATTTACTTCATTCAACTTTACCTTAGAAATGAGTAAGTGAATTAGATACTATCTGTTGTATAATAAATATATCTTATGTCAGTAGACATTATGTATATATATATATGAATCAGTAGAATATTTTAAAATCTAGTCCCAGCTGATCCAACTATATTCATGTTAAATCAAGCAGTTGCCAGTAACTTTTAAACTTTGTCATAAACTGGTAGTCTATTTATAAATTTGGCTGATGTGAAGTAAATATTTCGCGATTGTCACATATTTCTTTTATCAATATAATTAATAATTAGGACAATATGTGGTAATGAACCAAGTCCATATCACATTTTAATAAGTTATGAGATTTTAAAATACCTAACAAGATCACCATACATGGGTTAGTAAAATAAAGTTTGCTATTATCAGTAAAATAGCATGTCTATATAACAGTGACTATGATCTCGTAATCTTTGATTGTCAGTCACATATAAAACATTTTAACCCATTCAAGTTTTAGCTGGAGATTACTTAAAGTACATTTGAAGATTGGCAAATCATTATACACTGATGAGTCATTTTCATGAATATTATGCTTAAAGAATTTCTTAATATTCAATACAATGACTTGTATTTGATAAAATATAATATGTGACAGATTAAATATCCGTTTATTCATAGTCCATTCGAAAATGCAAGACTGTTACTGTTTATAGCATTAAAGTTCTCATTAAAGTTCTCCCTATAGTCTTTTGTCAGGAATTTTACACATAACGGTCAAAAAGAAATTATTGTTGATAAATAGCATGATGAAATGTGGGAAATACTTAATATCTTGACAGAATACTTTAAAAGTAGACTGCATCTTGACATTATCACAACAAAAAGAAACTAGGAGAAATAGAATGAAAACTTGGGGTGAGAAAGATAACAAATATTGTGCTTTGTATAAAACAGTAAGTTTTCTAAATTTTCTATATGCAGAAACGTAAAATTTACAATTTGGAATTTAGGGTTAACAATTTAAAGACTGTGGGGTATTAAGTGAAAAACAATTTATTTTAGAAAGATCACAATTTGAAATATTCGACTTACGTACATTAAGGCTCCTGAAGAAAGTGTAAGTTTAACAGAAGTAAAAAAACGGTCAACAGTTTTTAATGTATATGGAATTCAGTAAATAAAGACGTATGCGACATACAGTATGGTATTTCTTCCAGACAAAACACACCTATACACTTATCTTTGACTGAATATTTTCTGTACTAAAAGATTTTCAACATAATACTTCTACAAACAGAATTAAAAACAAAATAGTCTATTAAATACATTTTAGAGGCTTTACAATAACTGAATCCTGAAAATATAATACTAGTAGAAAAAAATGTCACATGCTTATACTTGAAATTCTTCACCAGATATTTCACGAGAATTAGAAGTGGTCTCATCATACTATCATCTCAGACATTCCAACTATCAGACAAACAATTTCGTTTCATACAACTGAAAACACTGATTAAGATTTTGGAATATCAGTAGGATTTAAAATTCCTGATGAAAACAGTAATGGTTCTCTGAGCTCAGAGAACTAAACTCCATCAAAAACGATAATCTTGGAAAAATATCATATTGGGTTTGAAGAAGTAGGCTCAATCACATGATGAGGTTAACTTACTAACAATCAAAAATGTCCAGATAAGCTGCTTAGTCAAATTACTCCGGTTTAATAAAGTTCCTACAAACTAGGCATATTATCATGAGATTAATGGCTTTGAGTACATAACAGATGTGCACCTGTGATTAAGTAATTTTATTAACTTTTGGTGATTATTATTTTAAAGTCGGTCTATCCAAGTGTGACCTACTTCCTATGTTAAACTACCGACTAGGACTTCTTTTTTATTTTTTCTATCAATAGTGGTACACCTGTTCTCTTACTGTCCGTTTTGCACTTTTTAACTAGTATATGTAGTTGTGCAATCTTTTTCATTGTAATCATTGATTGGTTCAATATTTTTATTTACCTTCATAAAAATCTTGTATATGACAATAAGGCATGATAACAATCGAGTTGGAAAATCGATTCAGCCAACTTGCTATTCTAAAGGCAAACTAGTTTTCGTAAGTAATTCATTTGAGCTACGTAAGAAAGAAATACTACCAAATGATCTACTTACTCTGTTGAACTCCACAATAAAATGCTACCTCACATCTCTGGGGAACGAATCCAAGTTATAAGCATTGTAATTTCTCAACTAACCTATATAACGAAACTTTTTTCCGTTTTACCTTACTTAGTTCAGGGTGAATTTGTCCGTATAGTGTTGTGGAGATTGTCGAGTTTTAAATAAAATCATGAACCGATCAGTGGTGGACCAACATTGAGAATCTAGGCCGAGGGGCCTGGATGTGTCCCGCGTGTGGAATCGTGAATGCGCAATGCTGAGTCCCGTCCTAGGTCGAAGCGGCTGTTCAGTGCTCCCACGTTTTCAATGGTGGTCTAACATTAATCGCTTCATGGATTTAGTTTGGACTTTGTTAACAGACTCATCTGCACAGTGTAGCGTGGAAAGCTAAGATATTGAACAAAATGTAGGTAATATATATTAAAGGCAAAAGAATATCTTACAACACTGTTATTAACAAATAAATATAAGGATATACTTAGGTGGTTATGTGATTGAATAAAATTATTGAAGTTTAAATAGTTGACAGTGAAATTATAGACTAGAATTGAATAGAATAGAAAGTTATAATGAGTTAACCGAGTGAGGGAAAAAGTTAAAGAATATGTCGTTCTACCACCCAAGCTACAAATAGAATGGAGACTAATTCGTTTTGTAAAAATAAATCGAGTTTCAGACACAGTGATCGGATTAAACTTTAGAGACTTCCGACTTATTCGTTTATGAATGATCTTGAACGATTTCATTTCGCAGTTGAGTAATGGTTAGAGATTAGATGCTTAGAATTGACCTCTTCTAGGATTTTTGTGGAGAGTTTATTTTTAGAATAACCAGATAATTCAACCTCTAGATTTTGAATAATAATTAAAAATTCCTTTTCGGTATATTATTATTTCATACTGATTATATTAAGAGACAAAGTGATTTATTATATATCTTCACCATAGAATTACATAGGTTTACCAAACACAACTGAGGACATTCTATAATTAGATATGCTGATAAAATTTGTTTTGAAGCTCTTGTTAATGAATGTGATCTCCATGAAACAATCAGGTAAATGAGGGATCATTTTTAAGATAAGACATTCGAACTAAATTTTAAAAAAGTTAATTGTTTGTAAGATACAAATTCTAAAATGAATGGTGAAAATACCATTATAATTCTTGATAAATTCTCCTACTCTGTTATATATTCTTTTGACAAAATCTACCAGTCATTATAATGGTAATAATAATAAACTAATGAAAATTATCTTGCTTACGTACATAGACCTGTTACCACTTGTGGAGGAGCATAGGTCTCCCACCAGCATTCTCCATCCAGCTCTGTCCTGGGCACTCCTTTCCAGTCGTTTTCAGTTTCTGTCAAATAGATGTCTCATATTTCCTTCTCTTGAAGATTTATCCGCTGTCGTTACTAGCTCTTCCATATATTTCTTATTGTCGGCTCTAATTTTCTTCTTCACTTGCTTGCTTTCTTCTAGGTATTCAGTTTTTGCTTTGATTTTCTCTGCTCTTGTTCGGCTGTTGTTAATTACTGTCCTCTTGTTCTTCCTTTCTTGAATATTATCCAGGGTTTCCACAGAGATCCATTCCTTATGATGGTGTTTCTTGTGGCCCAGCATGTCATGACACGTTGAATTTAGTGCTTTTTTGATCCCCTTCCAATTGTCCTCCATAATGTTTTCTTCTTTGGGTCGATCTTGTAAGGCTTGGAACGTGTTTTGGAGAAGTATGTTGAATTCGTTGAGTTTGTTAGTATCTCAAAGGAAGTCTGTATTGAACCCTTAAAACACTATTTCTCCAGTTGTCCAGTGTATCTTTAGCTTCAGTTTCATCATGGCAACCACCAAGTGTTGATCTGAAGTTATAACAGTTCCTCTCTTGGTTCTCATGTCGTCTATTGACCTACTTAATTGTTTAGTGATACAGATATGACCGATCTTTTCCTGTGTGGTGTGATCCCGTGGGACCTATGTAGCTTTGTGTATGTGTTTGTGGGGGAATATAGTGCCACATATAACCACTTTTTAAGTGCATATGAATTTAAAAATCTCTCCCCATTTTCGTTTCTTCCTCCAACTCAGTCCATGTCGTCCTATGATGCCTTCATATACGTTGTTATTCGTTCCGACTTTGGAGTTTAGGATTCCCATCAGAGTGATCAGGTCTTTTAATGGGCACTTAGCTATGATCGATTGTAGCCTCTCATAGAACTGATCTTTATTGTCGTCATTGTTATCATTGGTGGGTGCACAACATTGGATAACATTCATTGTGATCCCCTTCTTCTTTGTTTTGAATGATGCTTTGATGATTCTGGATCCATGAGATTTCTATCCAACATGTGCTTTTCGTGCTTCTTGGGATAGCCTCAGAGCAACTCCATGAGTGTGTGGAGCATTTTCTTCTTCATGACCAGATTACAACATCATTTCTCCCGAATCTATCTATTATCTATGGTTTTGTAAATCTAGAGCTTACTTTATAAATACTTTAGAGGCTTTCTGAGATTGCCAGGCCTTGACTTATTTTTCGGCAGAATAATCAAATGGTATTGTGATTAAATAAGAATGAAATAGCTCTAAATTACTTATTGATTTGTCATGTTTGGTATCAGCCAAACTTCAAAATAAATTATGCAGCTTTTTAACAATTGCGGACTGAATCAAATTGTGTGGATCTAATTTGCATCTAAGCACAAGTAATTAAAAAAAACAATGTTAATAAATTAATTAGCCTCTGTCGATTCAATAGTGTTTCAGCCCCAGGAGTGTTAGGTACATGATTTGAATACCGTGCGGAAATTAACACTAGGTATGTAAATGAAGAGTTTCAAATTAGACCAAACTTGCGTCCTTGTTCTTAATTTTAGTCTATATACGAAGTAAATATAACTTATATGTACACTAATTGTGCGCCTTGTCAAGTTTTTCATTTATGACATTGTACAAAAACGAAGGCATGATCTTTGTCAATACACTAATTAACTGCAAGAAAGTGTAATGGTTATTAATAAACTAAACAAAGCATTTTTTTGATGTAATATAGAAGACTATTTTTATCTATGAAGGTATGCGTAAAACAACGTTAATTAGGTCATATATATATATATATATATATATATATATATATATATAAACTAGCAGTTTACGTAGACTAAAATGCTTCGCTTCAAGACACATGAACCAGAAAATAGGAGGCTCATCCATCTATGTAAGTGTTGTTAAATTATTCATTTATTTGTGGTTATTTTTCAAACTATCATTCTCGATATTGATGGTTTTTATTAGACCATGGCACTAAGTCTTTGAAATAACTAAAGGCCAGTTAGCTTTGTAAAGTTTTTCTAATTTTAAACGTTTATGTTTAATCCCTAACGAACTCATATAGGGTCGAACTCAGGACCTCTGGGTTTATTATGATTATACTACCCTCACACTAGTGAGTGGAAACACTAAGGTACGGATTTTTAATTTTGGTCAACTTGTGATAAAGTGTGATCTTTATTACATTTGGTCAGTAAACTAACTTACCACTAGTGACATATCAGAACAGTGAAGAACCTATTTTGAAACTATTCAGGGGTGGTCATATGGTCATTATTTACTAAGGCAATTTTTTCATTGAATTCATACGATTTGGGGATTATATTTTTTCCATTACCACTAAAAAGCAGAAAAAGTCTGGGATCCTAATTGTAAATTTCAAGTCTTCCAGTTTCACATGTGAGATTGGTATCCAAATATTGAGGACTAATTCCAAAGATAATCCTATTGTGACCTAATCAGCATACAAATATCTAAATAAAAGTAAGCACCTGTCATATGCTCAACAGTCTCAGTGATTTACCAATTGTTATTATCTTTTGTTGAATTATGGTTTAACGAATGCCTAGAAATTTGCCTTGGTAAAAAGCAATGTTTGAAAAGAATAGAGAATTTAGGAAGCATTTTATATTCGACATACAATAAACAGTTTTCGTGTTGAAATGTTTACTCGTTATTGTAGTTTTTGATTATCTGATGGACACAGTTCTCTAGAAGGAGATATTCCAGAGCTAGTCTAGGTTTTATTTCAGGCAAATGTTTGCTGCAAATTCACGGTGACTTTTAGCGCAAACTTCTATATAAAGATAATCACGCTGGGTTGTCAGAACTAGTTTATGCTAATCAATGATTTATTTGTTCGATCATTTGTCCATACATTCCTTATTCTTATATTTTCCTCTGTTCTTGAACAAGAGATATTCCTGTTCTACCGGGTGCTCGAATGTTGTTGGTTTGATTTCTTTTTAAGTAGATCATCTATTATGTTTCTTTCTGATGAAATGCACTCGTGAAAAAACAAATGCGAAAATCGAATAAGTAATCTGAATTTCAAGAGATATTTAGTTTAAGTTCTAAAATAAACCACTCACCCAAATAAAAACTTTACGTAGAACCCAGTACAGTCAGTTCGCGTTGCCACATCTCATTTGCCCCACTAGATCAAACTATTACGGCGAACTACTGATTAATGATGATAATAATAATAGGGATGGAAAAGATTAGAAATGAACAGTATGATATGAGAAGTAATGATTTCATAGAATAAAGCAAAAAGTATAAGATAATTTTGGAACTTAAAATCCAAGGAAAGACAAAAAGTGAATGTATTTGCACCACTGCGACCGATCCTGAACAGTATCACCTGGCCTCTGAAACCCTGATTACCTCAACTACTTACACCCTAACCTAGTAGTCTGAATCTACCTACTCGAGACAATCCAACAGTTACTGAGTTCATGGACTGATGGGATGTATTGCATTGGCCACCCAAGCTTCTTTCCAGGCTACTCCTACGCCAGCTAATATAATCCATCGAGATAGGTGGAGGTTGGGCATAAATAATGCATGCCCAACCAATTCAGTTTATGAGAGTTCAGTATCTAACCAAACAATTCAATATCCTTACCTGGTACGCCTCGTCTAACCTCAGCGTTGATTAAAACGTACAAAAGAAATGTTTTAGGGAATTTGTGACAAAATACCAATAACCTATTCATACCCTCTAATTTCTTTGTACAGAACTATTGAACTTATTGAACTAATAGTATTAGTAAGGTGGTATGTTAAATAACTTTTAACTCTGGTAAAATTCTACAATTTATTTTGACTGCACACTGAATATTGATATTTATAGATGATAAGCATCTAAAGATCTCTTTTACACCATATATCGAGTTATCGATCAAATTTAACATTGATTAAATTGCATTCAACTAGTTGGCTTATTTACCCCAATTCACTGATAACGTTGGATCCAATTAACAAGTTGAAATAAAGAGTATAGTAAGACTTTTTAACTTATTTTTTTTACTGTGGAATCAATTTACAGTTGTCAGTGCTAAACAATTCAGGTCGTATAATTTTGCTTGCACATTCAAAAGCACATACTGATTCATTCGATTAGCATAAGAAAAGATTAAATTTTTCAACTAAAGCAGTATGAGATTACTAGTAGAATGAAGATTGTTAACCGTATGTAAAGAAGAAATAAAGAAATTTAGTTTTGAAGAAAGACAATACCTTTTTATCTTATTCTTCGATAGCGGCCATGGTAGAACATTAACCATCGGATATTGTATTGTATAGTGATAACTTAACAGACAGTAAATTTTCACAATTTCCAATAAATAGCCTAAAAATAATATTTTATTTAACTGATGTAATCCCCTAAAATATATTATGAATATCGCTTTTAAATGTAAGAGTTGAACTAGATTGGTTATCGTGATAAATCTTCGTGGTGTTTCCAAGATTGCTAAGCTCACCTGATAAGATGACGTTATTTGTTTCTGACCGAAGTTTCAAGTCTATTAATTGTTTATTGTAATATAATTTAACCTTCAGAGTATAGAGTATGTGTAAGATTGTATTTACACATAGAATGTTACATAACTTATTGATTTACATACTTAGAGTCTATGTATTCTTAATAGCCGCACAGCACTAACAAAGATTTTTAACGAATACTTCCATAAATAATAAAACCATATATCTAACAGTTCCTTCTTTATTTATGGTTTTCTTTCATTTGGATCATAACAACATATAACGATACACTCAGCATGGGAGGCAATAAAATCTTTCGTTATAATCCCACAGTTATTAGGTTAAATAGACCACGAACTATTATCATCTAGGGCTAATTATGATAGATGGTACATATAGTTAGATATTACTCCCATTAAGTTTTTCTGTATAACATGGAAGTGAGATTTAAGACAGCCGAAGGAGGTTAGAGCACAACATTTCAACAGTCCTTGAAATTATTATCGGTTTTTGATTGGGTTTTGTTAATAAATACGGACTTATTGATTAGGGTCCTAAAGCTGATATTGATTTTCGGCTGAAAGCCACAGATAACATGGTTAAATATAGGTTTCAGCGACAGACATGTATTCGTTCTTCATTTTCTTTGAAACACTGAGTTTTCAAGTTGTTCCATTCTCTTCCCTTCTTACTTTCATACACGTTTTCCAAATTGTATTTTATTTGTATGATTTGTTCCTAAACTCGATATTGTTAATTCAGCTTTATGGTTTTGAATTCTTCTCATCACATTGCTTTATGCTAATATGAAGCGTCGAGTGATAAACATTTATATCAGTCTCTTTGTTATTTACGAATGTCTGATTACTTAAATTAAGGCGAAAACCTACTTAGAATTGTATTCATCCACCCAGTTATCATACTGTATGGTCGTTGAACTCCAATATTCTTTTCCTTAACGTAGTGCAAGATGACAGTTTTGTCATACTGATTTACCATTTCCATATCAACAGTAACATTCTCTTCAAGATATCTAAAGCAATCAAACCAAAAAATAATAAAACGATTTGGAATTAAGTGATAACTTGCTGTTTATCCAAAAACTACAATCAGAAGACTGTTAATAAACTTTGATGAAAAAAAGTCATAAATAGAATTAACAGAAAGCAAAGTGAAGCAAAAATAGTGTCGAGAGAAGATAACATTCTCTTCATGATGTACAAACATCTGACTGTGTGAAACAAATAATATGAAGCTGTATTGTGGAAAAAAACCCACATATACATCCTGTGACGTCCCCACTTTTAACTTATATGACTTTGAATAGTGAATAGTATTGAAGCAGCACAAAATCAAGTTACGTAATTTCATAATACTAATGTTTATATTGTTCCCTAAGTTAAATATTTATTTCGACTCAAAATATTTCATTTTTTTATGCAGCATATAATGTGGGCTTATAAATAAACCTATTTGAATATTATGAATTTGACTATCATCAATACTTAGTGACAATAGCAAAATGACATGACTTTCATCTAACTTTGTTGCAGTGCGAATGCTTTATTTCAATAACTATTCTCGTTGTTAGAAAAACTAACTCGATAAATAGATTTTTGATTACTCTTACGTGTGTATAAACATACTGTGTGTATGATGTCGCCTATCTGATGTACTATGAAACCACTTGGCATTACATTTTTCTAGACATACAGAATGTTAAGTAGATAAAGTTCTTATTATATTTACTTCTATCTGGAGTGATTTATTCGTGACACTGACATTTAATGTGAATATTTTAGTTATTATTTGGTATAAATAATTTATTAAAATCATTAACAATTATATAATAGATTACTTATTAATATTACTATTCCGTTAGATAAAACTGACGAAGTTATACGGTAGATGAGATCAATTTTTGTTTAGTGAGAATGAGAGCCCATCGTATCAATCTGGATCACTTATGACTTCATTGTAATGATAATAAAATTACATCTCTCTCTTGAGCTTCAAGAATCGGATCACTCCGAGTTGCACACATCTAATGATGATCTGTGGTTGATTTTTGCTGTCCGCAAAAAATTCTTTCATTTAATTCCAGCACTATAAAATTACCAATCTGGTCCGAATCTGTGTGTTCAAGCATCATAGACGGATTTTACACTTGTTGTTCTACCCACTCTTAAACACTAATTAATTAATCCT
>NC_031502.1:28937299-28943304 GCF_000237925.1 Schistosoma mansoni | reverse complement strand
ATGATCTACCTCATAGTATACCACACACTTCTTTAACATCTTAAAATGATTTTCTTTATCTTAACTCTTAAGAATATTGGTAATTTGTTTTATCTGGTGCATTTCTCGGTTCCCTACAGTAGTAAACAATTTTCGCAATAAATGGATAATAATACATAGGATATCTTGTAATACTGACTGAACCAAAGCATATACTTTCATGTACGAAGTTACGAACAATCAAGTCGTAGTGTTTAAATAAACGGTACTTTTTATACAAGGTTGTCGTACTGCCAATATCTGTTAGTTGTTTAGTCCTCGGTAACCTGATAAAAATCTAGTTAAATTTTTAATAATATCCAGTATTGCGTTTTTAATCAACGTTAAGAAACAGATGTGAATTGTAGGTGACATGATTCGAAAGTAAAATCACTTGGAGTGCCGCTGAGAACTTGAGATAACTTGGAGGCTATAATTTTAACACTAAAACTCTCTATAGTTTCCACTCAAGATACCACTAGAGATAGAAGTCGTTGCATTCAAACCTCTCGGTTGGAGTTTGGTCTTTAGACCACTGAAACACTATCTATTAGCTCTTAATTTTAACCTCAATTATTTCACGATGATGACGAATGTCTTACTCTGAACACAGTTGATCTGTACGACCACACACTAGAATCTTAATAACTTAACTTGAAGTAGCCTACTGGCCAGTAAATGACTATCATAGCTCAAATATCTAGTGGTTTCATGAGCCCACACTGTTGAGGATTATCATGGTTAAATGAAATAGCTGTGAATTGTTCCTTAGTTTATCAATTATACCTCGGAAGATGTCGGCTCGTGACAGTCTTTATTTATAAGTTGAAATAATCTCGAAGTAACTCAACAGCAATATAAGTTGTATAAATTGCTTATTCATATATTTTATGCAGTTAGTAATAAATGATTCAAATGATGAATGTTTAATCTTTTGGCTTATGAGATCAGAAACCACCTAACATGACTACTTGCATATTATTTCAGTAAACCATAAATATCATCAATAAATTGCCTTTATCTAATATATCCTTTCGAAATAAATTCAATATTTTTTAATGTCCCAACAGTCCCATATAAAACGACCATGGAGAAAAAGATCAATGATTTAAAAAGACGTTTCGAGGAATTAGATAAAGATAAAGATGGCTCAGTGACAATGAAGGAATTCAAAGAGGAATTGATAGAACAAGGGTTTCCAGAATGCTTAGCTGCTGTAAGTTAGATTTCCGTCTTCTGTTATCATAGCTGACTTTATATTATTTTTTATACCCTTACTTTGGAACTTTATAGACTCGTCTTGAAGTCGTGACTGGTAGATTCTGATAATCTCAGATATCATTAGGTGATATTACCATAAAATCACCGAAATGTCTAAAGTTGGTTTGTCACTAAATGGTCCAAAGCTATTTTGCTCAATTTAAGATCTAAAGGTACTAGATTTCTGTGAGGTTTTGAGTGCATATTGCTGAAGAGTACCCATAAAAGATGGAGTCCAATGGTTTTATAGCTGTTGTAAGTTGGTTATACTATCTAATTTTGGATCGAACATTCCACTATTTAATACAGGATAATGTAAATGAGAAATGAATAACTTTTGAAGTGTTCACACTGAATAAACTCCGTTATATATTCTGATCCTATTTAACGTATAGAACTGTGTTATGTCGCATACCGATCTCGCAACTTCTATAAATGTAGTGAAAAAAATAAACACCTAAGTACTGATTACTCTTTGGAGATCGGAACTCAACATTTTCAATATGTAGAGACAAAATTACTTTTCAGTTTCTATTTTTCACATTTGTTTTAAAATACCCTGGTATCAATGTTCTCTGTAAACATCTAAACAGACATCGTATTATCCACATAAAACTAACGTCGATGAATTTTTGTCATATTTCTTCATTAAAAAACCTTATTTAGGAGTTAGAAGTATTCAGAATTGAGAGTTAAATCAAGTTATTCACGTCATGCTATTTTACACTTAACAATGTTTTCCATGTATCAACCAACCTTTTTGTTCATCAGTTAGAGATAGTTTTTCATTATTGACAGATATCAGTTAGGGAATAACTGAAAATCAGTGTTTGCTTAATAACTGATTTATTCTTGTTTAGAACTACTCAACAATATGCTTCGATTCCAGACAGTATTCTAAAAAGATAAGGACATCGAAAAGCTGATTTCTATTTTGATCTAATACAATTATCAAAATGTAAACTGATACAACAATCCAAAAGGATTTCAGATGAAAAAGAATGCAAACTGTAGAGCTAAATTCATCTACGTTCATTAAAAGTACTAATCCATTATATATACCCATTATAATTTATATTCTATGGTGTTTATTTTTAAACTTATGTTAATTGTCCGCCAATAACTAGTCCATTTCTATGAATGAAATTAGTATATTTTAATGACTTCAGACTAATTTTGACATCAAAAATCTTTTCCTGATATGAAAGAATTACTTGATTCATTGTGATACACTGAATGGTAGAATGAAACCTGTAGTTCTACAGTATTCTGGTTCGAGGAAAATATCGCCGGATTTTTATGATAAATTATTATTTTTGATTGATATATTTTCTATCTTCTAACTTGAAACGATTATATCCTTCATTCTTTATTATTTTTAATATACAGAAATTTATGTCAAAATTTGATCATGATAAAGATGGTAGAATTACCTTAGACGAATTCATCAAAACACTTTTATACACGGATGATGTAAGTTAATCATTTATTATGTGATACATTGAAAACATTAAATAATAGATTTATTCTGGTGCAACCACGTCAAATGATATCTTTGCAAAAATCATCAGACTTGAAAATAATCATGATCTCACTAGCAAATAACTTTAAAATGGAATCATTAAAGTCGTAATCTATGAAGTCAGCCACGTTGGTAATGAGATAATTACTTATTGATAAGACTAAATAATAGTGACACCACATCAAAAATTTCATCAAGTTTAAATTGTGAAGCAAGGGGTTTTAGTAACGTGACGTGAAGGTTTTTAATTCCCTACAGTTGGCTCCATCTTGTGGTCAGAATCACCTCTTAACTTTTAAAAACATGCTAAAAAGTTTAAAAATGTTTACTACACTAATTAGTCAGAAATTTTAGAAACTCGATGTCATGATTATTCTCGTCATCCGATTTTCTTTCTAGAATGTTTACTTACCTATCAAAACCGAATTGATAAATAATTCTTACTAACTCCTTGATATCTGTCACAATTCGTTATTCTACAACTACAAGATCTATCACCTTGATAAATAATTCCCTTTAAACGTGATACTTGTGTCTACACTTATTTTTTGAATAAATAATACCAAGTTCTATAGATAGAAACGGATGGTGTGTAGCGGTAGAATCCAGGACACGCTTTTCGTCCTATTTAGGATTCGTCATCTGGATGTACCTTAATCCCAGAGTTGATGTTCATTCCAGTGCAATATTGAGGCGTTCGTACAGGATGCACATATGTCAATAAGTCACTGATCAGTGGCAGTTCTGAACGTCGATGGAAAGATTCAAACAACCAATACAAGATGAACTAAATGCTATAGGTGGCGAGCAGTTGCAGTGAACTTACAAAACAATATAAATTTACAATGAACTTCTTGAGTTGTGATTCGTATTTTTGCGAATTACTATGACCAACAGTGGAATCAGGAATCTGAGTTTTGTCTTCTTGTGACTCGTTAGATGAGTTGACCCGTTAATTTGCAAATGTTATGAAATTCTGTCATCTCACTTGATTGCTTGATGTGTTATTTAATGGAAGCTTATATTTGATGACTAGAGTAAGACTAGGTTGAAAAAACGCTATTAATGATGGATAGAATAGAATATTTTGTCTGTATGTGAAATCACTAACTGCTGATCTCAACTCTTTAAAGATATATATATCATCGGCCAGGTTTTTTGCCGTTAGCACTAAACATGAATATTTTTTTAAATCAGGCGCTTTTAACATTGGATCTACATTGACTTGATTGTATAAATATTTTCATTCTTTATACTGAATATAGCAGGCATGAATCTGTCCATCTGTCCATAACATTTGAAATATCACTCTTAATTAAATGTATGCTTATATCAACATTTTCCAATGATTTCTTCAACAAGCTCTTATTTTTCTTTCCTTTTTATCTATTTTAAAATAGAGTGCTTTTTCATCAAAAGTCGAATAACCTGTGCGAAATCATTCAAGCGTGCATGTACTTGTATTCTATCCAGATAAGACAGAGAACAGTTTTTGTCTACCTATACCGGCTTTGTCTTATTTATTGATTTCAATTTATGTCATGTGTTTTAATTTATTTGAATCAGAAATAATTTGTGAACTGTTAGAAATTTGTTTAATGGCATATTTTTGTTAAGATAAATGTGATAAACGTCTTAAGAAATGATAGTTAGCTATGTTGTTTTTAATCTATATTTCTGTCCACATGGTTTTATATCTAGGTCTTTTGATACAAAAATGCTCTAATGAAGTTAGTTCTTAATATGAATTGGTATGCAATACAAAAATTCTATCTGGGAGAACAATGGTAATTTATTTATAAACAGTATATTTATTGTCATTGATAAAGCAGTTATTAATAATGATTACAATAATAATCATGGACGATACAGTATTTAGGTCACAATTAGAACAACATCGTTAGTCAAGAACTTTTGGTTTAACTTTTAAAAAAACCTGAAATTAAGAACCACTGAAACTTGTAGTTGTTCCGTTTTTTTGTGAGACTTGTCAATGATGTCATCAATTTTTTTCACAAACCTGTCGAACTTACGATTACTGAGTCTCGCAAAAAGTATGACTTACTTCTAGCCATTGGGTAGAGATCCGATGATTTATGTATTCACCTTTAACTGATTGACGATATAAAACGTGAACGCCATTTAATCCCATCAGTGATCTGGTGTCTATGTCCTCAATTCAGTTAACACTTTTGTTTGTCTTTAAGACTATTTTATGTAAGATTTTGAAAACTCTTCTGGGTACAATAATATATTAAATATTACATATGAAATCTTTATCTTCCTATTTTAAATTCATCTTTTACTCCGTAATTTATGTGGGACGACATGGACTGACTGGACCAAACGGCTGTCCAGTGCTTTCAGGCTTTCAATGGTGGTCTAACATTGATCGGTTCATGAACTCGTTTAAAATTAATAAGTTAGCAACGTATTTTAACGTGAATTAATTAAGTTGTCGAAAATGTTTTTGTTACAATAATCAAAGGTAATAGAGGAGTAAAACGAAATGAATTGAATTTAAGTTCATACACTATTTTGATTCGTATCGATCTACACTTTCTCAGTTAAACTTGAATAATGAACTCTTTTAGAGAGTAAATTTTCACATAATGCAAAATTATAATATGACGCAGTTTTTTTTCGAAGTAAAATATCAAGTGACACACAAAACACTAATTAGAATTACCGATGGGTCCTAATTGGTCGTTTTTACTTGAGAACAACATATATAAGCGAACAATATTGTTTGCAATTAGATCTTCATCAAGCTTTACCTTAATATACAGTAATATTTATGTGTATATACGAAGTTAATAAACCAATCAAGGCAGTTTATGAGTCAGTGATAACAATGGAACAAATCACAATAATAAACATAATAAATGAAAAGCGCAAATTGGTAGTGTGATGCTAAATGTACTAGATGTGATAAGAATAAAAAGACTTGGTACAATGTTTTGTGATAGGAACTAGGTCTATGACTTAAAAAATAATACTGAAATAACAATCATTAAATATCATAAAATGGCGTAACACAAAGTCACAATTGATTGATCACTGGGTGGTGATCAATCTCATGCGTGTCAAGTCCTTAGTGCTGATCGAATGCTATCGATCAAGTTGCAATGTGGCCACCAGTCTAGGTGGCTCGACACTGCGTGCACTATATATGAAGGTAACATGGTGGTTGGAGGTGGTCAAC